>NC_026002.2:37332444-37517493 GCF_000442705.2 Elaeis guineensis
CTTCTCTTCTCCTTCTCCTCCTCCTCCCCTTCTCCTTCTCCTTCCAATCCTAGCCACGCCCAAACCCCCTCTTCTCCTCGACCCCGTGATGGTCCCCACTCCCCTCTTCGACGACCGCATTCCCTCTCTCCTCCCCCCTCCCACACTTCCCTTCTCCTTCTCCTTCTCCTCCCCTTCTCCTTCTCCTCCCAACCCAAGCCGTGCCCGAACCCCCTCTTCTCCTCGCCCCCTCCTCGATCCACCCGCGATGGCCCCCCTCCCCTCCTCTCTCCCACATTTCCCTTCTCCTTCTCCTCTCCTTCTCCTCCCAACCCTAGCCATGCCCGAACCCCCTCTTCTCCTCGCCCCCTCCCCAGCCCACCCACGACTGCCCCCCCTCTCCTCCCGACGACCACATTCCTCCCTCCTGTGGTCCCCTTCTCCTTCTCCTCCCCTTCTCTTTTCATCGAACCTCCTCTCCTTCTTCTTGCCGCCATCTACCGTCGATCTCCACAGTCATCATGCTTCCCATTATCACTGGCATCAGCCTTCACCAATCTCCCTTAGGTATTTTTTTCTCTGTCCCGAGCCATCCAGAGCATGCCGACCTCCTCCCTTTCTCCTTATCGCCACCTGCCGTCAATCTCCATCAGTGCCGTGCTCTCCATTGTCACCAACGTCAACCTTCACCGATCTCCCTCAAATGATCAAAATCTAACTTTCTTTTGTTTTTATTTTTTTATATTTTTTTCTAATTTTTTTCTAATTTTTTTCTAATTTTTCCTCTGCTTTTCTTGTTCTCAGGTGTGTCAATCGAGTGGGTGGCTCAGGATTTTTTTTGTTTACTGCAACGATGAAGGCATCAGAGAGGATGCCGTTGTGGGTTTTGAACTCTCCCTGTACCTCCACAAAAAATGCCACAAAAAATAAAAATAATATAATATAAAAAATAATATAAAAATAAAAAATAAAAAATAAAAATTGGAGGTCGATTTTGCAACCAAATTTTATTTTAATAATTTTCAATAAATTTAGCAACCAATTTTGTAATCAATTTTAAAAATTAAAATATTATAAAAAATAAATTATGATTGATTTTATGATTAAATTTTTAAATAAAAATATTTAAAAAACTTAGCAACCAATTATTTTGATTGATAAATCGGTTGCAAAATAATTAACAATTTTTTATTTTCGATGGTTAAATCAGTAGTAAAATTTTAATTATTTTTTTTTACTTTCGATCATAAAATCGATCGTAAAATAAATTAGCAACTAAATTTTATTATTTAGCAATCGATTTTGTAGTTGCTAAATTCTTATTTTCTTATAGTTTAAGCATGGATATTATAGTTTATCATCACACATTGAAGAGTGGGTGTTATAGTTTGCTACTACAGGATAAAATGTGGATTTTGATTTGTTAATTACAAGTCAAAGCATGACTATGGCTAGTCCAAATCAAAAAGATAATTATTGATCAGAAATTAGGATAATGATGGAAGATAAGGTATATGAAATTATTGTTGAACAAAAGTTTTGGAATGATGACGCATTTGATGTGTTTTTTTTGAATGAGTTATATATTTGATTTATATGCACATAATTATATAGATTTATTGGAACTTTATTGAATAATCATTCTGAGGTTTTATGATTTTTGTATAATATTTGATATAGTTGATCTTTATTTTAAATTTACCTTATCTATGTTGGTATGATTATGGGGATCCTTATTGAGTTGTAATGCTCACATCACATCTCTTCTTTTTCTTTCAAAATTGCAGGATGTATAGCCTCAATAGAGTTGGATATGGTGTTCGAGTTATGAAGTTATTAATTAGTTAGTCTATTTTTTATACCAAATGAATATTTAAATAATTTATAATTAAATAAATTTAATTATTTGATTATAATAGATTTATTTAATTAGATTATTTGATTATTTTGATGATATTGTAAATTTTGCTCATCCTAAAAAGCTCTACAATTTTAGAATTTATGTGGCCGTATCGCATATCCAACCTACATAATGGGTTTAGGGTACGATACCGTGTATGTTTGAGAGAGGATGAAAGGAATAGAGACAAGAGAACAGTTGTAGAGAAATTTTAGAAAAAGATAGATGTGTAAGATTGAAAACGGATCGGACTAGGTCGGGCCATACCTCTATCCGAACCCGATCTGAAATAATTTTTCAAATTTCGGACCGGACTTAGGTCCAATTTTTTTTTTAACGTTTAAGGCCTAAGCTCGGACCGAGCCCAAGCTCGAGCCCGGTCCGAACTCAATCGAACCGGCCCAAGCCCAAATCCAACCCCAAGACCCGACCCCAACCCCTCCCTCTCCCACTGTTTCTCTCCTTCCATTCTCCCTCTCTCAAAATTTCCACACCTCTCTAAGTGACTCCCTACTCCAGTGCAAGCACTCCCACTCCCTCTCCCGTTCGTGTAGCCGTCGCAGCTGGTGATGATGTCGGTCGCTCCCTCTCCCTTTCGTGTAGCCATTATGGCTGGTGATGGTGTTAGCCACCTCCTGCTAGGGCTTCTTCTTCAGGTTCCCTTGACTAACCTCCAAGTACTACTCTCCTTAAGGCTAGAAGTGGGTCGGGCCAGGTCGGGTCATGCCCCTAACCAAGCCTAGCCCGATATTATTTTTCGAGCTTTGAGTCAGATTTAGGTCCAAAATTTTTTGAAAGACTTAGGTCCAAGCCCAGTCTAAACCTGATTGGGCCAGCCCACCCACACCATCTTTCTTTCATTTCTTAAAATAAAATAAAATAAAATCCTAAGTCCTATCCAATCGGAGAGGACCCATTGCCAGCGGCAGCGATAGAGGTGTCCTTACGGCTGGCGGCAATGGAATGATGGAGGTAGAGGGTAGCGAGGGAGCCGGCAGCATCACGGCAGGCATCACAGATGAAAGAGTCAAAGGTGGGGTCCTTAAGGTAGCGAGGCGGGTGATGATCTTGAGGAGGTGGGCGGAGGCATGGTCAGGGTGGGAGAAGCAAAGGAGGACGAGCAGAAAGAGGGACTTGCGGCAGACGACTGATCAATACATTAATATGAGATAAGAAGTATTAAAATTTTTGTTATTTAATCTCTATTATTTAGTATTTGATACTTCTTATGCTCTTTTCAGGAATTATTAATTGTGAAGACTTAATCACACATCAACTAGCAAAAGCTCCCAACATTTGCGGTGATGAAGCCTATGTTAGCCTATCTCTATCGATAAATTTTTAGCCAATATGTGCTTCCAGGTCAGAAGACAGCAAACCAACAACCCAGAGAAAAAATAGAGGCACAAGGCCCACATGATCGCATAGCCCAGAGGAAAGAAGCCTGCGTGGTTCACGCATGGTGCATAAGAGAGTGAAACACAAAACTGCATGGTCTACGCATGGTGTATGGGAGCAAGTGCACGGTCCATTCATGCACGACGCACGACGAGGGGCATGCGGTCCACAATGCAGCACACAACGCGTGCAATGCAGTTCAAGTCACGATCTTCAAACAGGTGCAGACTGGGCATGATCTTCACGAGCTTGCGGACACGATTTAAGTGCATGAGTGGGCTTGGGATGCGATGGAAACAAAGAAGCTTAGGGTTTTTAAAAGAGTCTTAATAGTCTAAAGGAGAAAGAGAGAGGTATGAGGATTTATGAAGGATTAGGAGACCTCATATAACCACTTGCAAAACCCTAGCCACCCATCCTCGCTTCCATTAATCCCACATTGCCTAGCAAACTAAACTTGATGCCTCCTAGCACCTATAAATAAGTCCTAATATCTCAACCTATTCAATCATCTATCCCCTCTCCATGCTTCCATCTATTCATGGCTTCTACTTCAATATTTCAGCAAGAAGGAGGATAAAGAGACCAACGGTGTGCAAGATCCCTTCCATAAGTGGCTGATTTCTTTGTCTTTGAGGAAGTAGATGAAACTTTTCTTTATTGAATATCTTTTCTTTTGTATGCAATCAACTATTTAAGCAATCTAAGGCTGTTTTTCTTTTGTTATTATTAAAGTATTTGTTGGGAATTGTGTTCCAAAGCTAATTGTCAGTCTGTTGACAATTATGCTCATGTTTATATATTGTATATGAATATTTATTAATAAAAATTATTTAGCTTTTTCATCACATTTTATCCATCTTTTTAGAACTTTTGTATTATGATGAAGTCTTTAGAATTATATTTAATTGATAAAAAAAGATTTATCATTTAGTCTTTAAAATATATTCACGACCAATGATATACTGTTAATAGGATAATAATGATATCAAGTATAGATCATTGTATGCCATATAGATTGGTTATCTTCTTAACCAAGAAGTGTGGTGACACTGGTATGGCATGCAGGTGGGATGTAGGAGTACATTCGCATCGAACGTGATCAATTATGGAATACTCTGCTGTCAAGAGTGACTCACGAAGGGTATAGGTATAAGTATTCTTTCGATCTGTGATCACTATAGTGACTTGTAAGCAACTCACTGTACTTTGATGTCGGACTATCTGAATTTCTTATTTAGTGACAGAAAATTTTTGGGTATAATCAAGTACTTATCAAATCGGTGCGTAAGTCAAGATAGGATTGACTCCTCTGAATAAGTAAGAATTAATGCATCAATATATTTCAATTTAGTAAAATCTTGATCAGGATAATTCACATGATGGATTTGAAAGGTTGAAATACAATGTGGTTGACTATTTCAGGATTGACAGTTAAACCGTAAGTCACCTTGAGCATTAAGATCAAAGGGATGAATTATACAGTAACTATACGTCAGTAGGTTCTTGAATGTTGCTTTACAATCTTTTGGCCTATTTGAATATCGAGTCCCATTGCTAGATAGTTACATCGATTAGTATAAAAATTTATTTCTATGCTATCGACTTAGATTCAAATCTATAGGATCACACACATTAAAAATTTTGATCTGATCAGATGACTGATCGGATGAAGAGTCTCATTAGATTGGGACTCTAGTGAAGAGTCCTACTGGATTGAGACTCTGGAGGAGAGTCCCACTGGACTGAAACTCTACTATTAATAAAAAATTTATTAGCAATTAGATTACTAATTTATTTAATTTGATTGAGCAATGAGGTTCGAATCAAGTCTAATTGAATTGAATTTAGCTTGACTTGGATTGGATTTGATTAGATCAAGCCTAATTGTAAGAAAAACTTATTCCTGATTTGATCAGGACTTTGGTTCAGTTAATTTCTAATTAGGTTAAAAATTTAATAAGAAGATTATATTTCTAATTAGATTAGATTCTTTCTTTTCATTGGGTCCAAACCAAATCAGATTTGGATTGAACCAAAATTGAAAAACTGAAGAATCTCAATCAATTAGAATTCTCTCCTTTGTGTATGCCCTAAAATCCATGCCATACATAACACGCAAAAGGAGTTTGCGTGAGGGATTTTTTGGCATGAGAAAAGAGGGCACAGAAATAGTGTGGGTGGTACTCATGATGAGTCATGAATCTTATCTCTTTTCTTATTTGAATTTGATTCAAATCATAGATAAGAAGATAAGAAGGAAAGAAATTAAGTTTCATGGGAAAGTATTGGTGGCGCCTAAATCCCTTTCCTTATTCACGTTGAGAAGGTTGATTGACGTGAGAAAGATCTGATTTCTTTCTCGTGCCATCACAAAAATTAGCCTGAAAATTTTGGATGCCATATCTTTTATGGCGTGAAGGGTGTTGGCACCTCCTCTTAACCCTAATCCTTAGCCCACCTATAAAAGGGATCCAATTGTTGGACGCCCAACAAGAGAAATGTGATTTCAAGAAAAGAAAAATAGTTTTCTCTAGCCTCTCCTCCTTCTCTTAGATCTTCTCCCTCTCTAGAGTATCCAAGAGATTCAAAGAAGAAGAAGAAATCAGCCATCAAAGATCTTCATGAGCTAGCACTCCTGAAGAGATTGATCAGCAATCGATCTTCGTATGGATGATCCATAGAGGTCGAACATCTTGTGTAGCTATGAGCAATCTGAAAAAGCTCCAATCCACGTGATATAATTATGGAGATCAGCAACCCATGCTTCGGTAATGAGTTTTGAACTCATTAGATCAGATTTGATTAGATCTAATGGTTAGATCTAATCTAGAGCATCGATATAATCGATGAAGATTTTATTATTTTTAGATGTTAATCACATATTTAATCATATTATAGATCTTGACAAGATAGTTTAGATTAGATTTTATGTATGTAATGTACATTAAATCATTTAATCTATCATGTTTTGCTATAAAATTTTAAAATTGCATGCATAGAACTATCCAGTGTTTCTTCAAATGGTATCCAAACCTCATTCAATATGATATGATTTTATATGTATTTAGATCTGATTTTATATTATTTAGATCAGATCTAAATAATTTTCTATTTTCAGATTTGATATTTGATCAGTCTAGTATATGTTAGATTAGATGATTTGCGTAGCAAAGTACTCGGATTGAATAATCACCAGGCCGTCCAATCATAAGAGCAAGTAGGATTACATGACCTTCTCCTCTCATTTAGTGGGGTACTCTTATGGGTGTTGGGGTGCCACTGTGAGATCCCATAAAGAAGAATACGAAAAAAAGAACTTACTTTTTTATAAATCCTAGATCTTAAAATTTTAAGATTTATTGTATGTGATACAAATTATAAGAAAAATAATAACATCTAATCTTAATGATTAAAATTATTTTAATAAAATTTCAAATCATAAAAGATTTAGATATGATCTAAAAGATTTTATGATTTAATTTGATATAAAAATGTTTACATGAAGAATAGTTTCAAAACTTAACCTAAATCCATGTTGATGTTGAACTTAATTGAGAATTAAGTAAAAAATCAATTAGATCTTGAATTGTGATTTAAGATCTAATAACATTACGTAAAACATGGGGACATGGATTAGCTCAAATCAGATCTTTTTAATTAGATCAGACATAAAGTTAGAATCAAAGAGCTAATGGATCATATAGAAAAATTGATTAAATCTAATTAAATATTGAATTAGATTAAATCAAATTTTCTTTAAAATCAATACAATAGTTATAGGTGGTTAAGTCCATATCTTTGATTAGACCAAATGGACCTTGATTAAGGCTCAATGATCGAATCCGAGTCATTAGGCAGATCAAATCGAAACTAATTAATCAATTGGTGTCTAAGATAAGTTTGATATTTTGATCGGTGATTTTTAATTGAAAGCAGCTTATCTGACCATTTTGAAGGTGTTTAAGGCAAGCTTAGATACCCTCCCACCGATCTCACTTATCTGGTCAACTTAGTAGATTATATTTTGATTAAACCACTAAGTGATTCGAGTTGATCCATGCCATTAAGGTTGATCAGTATGACTGATCTAGGTGCCCTTCAATCAGCATGTCACTAATCCAATTCAATAACTTGATAAAGTTAGTGGAAGAATTATGGTTAATTGGTTGATCTCTTCTCTTCTCTTAATTCATCAATTGAATCTTCTAAATTATTAGATTCTTAAAATGAGATAGTTATGGTAATAACTAAATCACAGCCTCCCATTAAGTTGGATGATAATAGGTCTATTAGTATGATGATCATTGGAGGCCCAAAGGTCTGGTGTTCATCTGCTATTAAAATTATCATTCATAATATAATGTCTGAGTCAAGTCTCTCTAGCAAGTGGTCAGGTTGGCCGATCAAAATCGAGCCTAATCATTTGATAGTTAGATTTCCGAGTATGATCATATTAATGGTTGGACCTAACCAGAGCTTGCAGAGAAGACCAAAGTTAACTGAAAAGTTTTCTGGGGTAAAATAAATTACTAAAAATTATTTGATAAAATAATTGGTTAAAGAACCTATCTATAGATGCACATGGATAGGCCAGTCAAAGTCAGGCTCATGTGCAATCTATGTAAATTCTAGTACCCGCTAAGGAATTAAGGTAATTTTTTGAATTGAAGGTAGAGGCTACCAATTCGTATAAAATAGTAGGAGAACCTTTAGACAAAAGTCCATATTTTTAGGCTTAATCAATTCATATATTGATTAGATTTTGATTCTCTTTTTGTATAGTTATGGCCACAAATTTATCACTCCGATCACTATAAGACAGTGAAAAATTAACGGGATCTAATTTCGATAGTTGATATCGAAAATTAAAAATCATTCTAAAGCATGAGTGGATCTTGTACATCCTTACAGATTCGATACCTAAAGAGCCAGCTGCGAATGCTCATGGTGTGGTTCGAGATAATTACTTGAAGTGGCTCAATAACCGCATCATAGTACGTTGTATCATGCGAGCGGCCATGAATGACTAGTTCAGTTGCAAATTCGAGGAAGCTCAATCAAAAGACGTGCTCAAGGTATTGAATGAGTCTTTTGGTATTCTCAATGATGTTGAGCAGTACAAGACTAGTTATGCCATTTTCAATGCATGGATGAGAGAGGAAGCGTCGGTCACCGATCATATATTGTACATGATTGAATAGATTAAGCATCTGAGTAAGCTCAACTTTTTCTTACACAAATAGCTTAGAAAAGATGCGATCCTAAATTTTCTATCAAAATTTTACCTATCATTTTTCAGTCATTATCGAA
Organism: Elaeis guineensis; assembly: GCF_000442705.2. Taxonomy (NCBI): domain Eukaryota; kingdom Viridiplantae; phylum Streptophyta; class Magnoliopsida; order Arecales; family Arecaceae; genus Elaeis; species Elaeis guineensis. Next base: position 37,341,035 of record NC_026002.2, read on the forward strand.
TGATGAAGCTTGTAGTAAACTACCACGGTCTGTTAGGGTTGCTACAAACTTTTGAAAAGAATCACCAGCTCCATAAGGAGACAGTGAATGTAGTAAGAGGATCTTCTTTGGGTGGACATTATCCCTTTAAGAAAGGAAAGAAAAAAGAATAAAAAGGTACAAAAAAAAAGAAGAATAAAAAGATACAAAGTGCTAGGAGTCAACCCAAAAGTCAAAGTCTAAGTCCGACTAAAATTAGATGGAGTGCTTCTACTATAAGAAGCAGGGTCATTGAAAGAAGAACTGTCCTCAATATATGGCATCCCTTGACCCGAATAGGCCAAATAAGAAGAAACAATCAGTTGCTGGGCAAGATAATTATATGATAACACCTTGCAACTTCTCTATTTTTGATATAATGACCTGGGTATTAGATACTGGTAGTCCTATTAATATTTGCAATCGTTGCAAGGACTTCAGGTCAGTAGAAGATTTCGAGATGACGAGAGATTCCTGAACGTTGAGATGAAAGATCAGTTTCAGTTTTAGGTTTAGAAATTTTCAAGCTTGTATTCGATTCTCATTCTATTGTTCTTAATGAATGTCATTTTTATCCTAGTTTCTTATTGAATGTAGTTTCTGTAGGTCTTTTAGCTAAAGAAAATTATGAGATTTTAATAAAAAAAAATTTTATGATATCATTTTGAATGGTGTTACTGTGATGTATGGACAATTGAACAATAATATTTATGTTATATCACAGCCTAGTATAATGTACACGTCAAATAAATATCCTAGAATAGATGATGTCATGGATGCCTACCTTTGGCATTATAGGTTAGGTCATATTAACAAGAATAGGATTAACAGGTTAACTCAAGAATGAATCCTTGAAGATAATGATTATGAATCATTGCCCACATATGTCTTATTTACTTAGAAAGATGACCAAGTCTCCTTTTACTGAGAAAGATGAATGAGCCAGTGATGTTCTGGATCTTGTACATACTGATGTATATGGACCCATAAGCAATAGTGTCAGAGGAGGGTATCATTATTTCATTACGTTCACAGATGATCTATCTAGATATGGATACATCTACTTGATGAAATACAAGTCTGAATCATTTGAAATGTTCAAACGATTCTGTAATGAGATAGAGAAATAAACTAGAAAGAGTATAAAAATTCTTCGATCTGATTGAGCAGGTGAATACTTTTCTGATGAATTTTTGATATGTCTAGAAGAGAATGGGATTCTCTCACAGTGGATACCTCCTAGAATGTCACAGCACAATGGTGTGTCAGAAAGGAGAAATTGAACTCTGTTGGACATGATTCGATCCATGATGAATTTTTCTAACCTGTTGATCTCTTTTTGAGGATATGCACTTGAGTCGGCTTGCTATGTACTTAACGGGATTTTGAGTAAATTTGTGAGTAAAACATCACATGAGATGTGGACAAAGCGTAAGCCAGTGCTCTCTCACCTAAGGGTTTGGGGATGTCTGGCTTATGTCAAATATTTGAAAATAAACAAACTTGGAGCTAGATCTGAAAAGTATTTTTTCATAGGATATTCAAAAAAAATTAAGGAATATTATTTCTATCTTGCTGATGAATAAAATATGTTTGTCAGCCTTAGGATAATCTTTTTGAAAAAAAAATTCCTTGAGGAAGGAATTAATATCTCTAAGATTGAACTTGATGAAGTTCAACAAGTAGAATCGATACAATCTAATGAACCCTCAGAATCAAATTTGATAGGATCAAACTCAGATCCTATTGTAGAGGCACCATTAAAGAGATCCGATAGAGTATCGCGTCAACTGAATAGATACTATAGTTTCTTGATCCGAAATAAAAATTCTGTTGAACTCGATGAGAACAATGAAGATCCGATCACCTATATGGATGCAATGTAGAGGTCCGACTCTGATAAATGGCTTGAAATCATGAAGTTCGAAATGGAGTCTATGAAGGTCAATTATATATGGACATTAGTTGACCCACCTGAAGAGATTAAACCCATAGGGTGTAAGTGGATCTTTAAAAGAAAGAGAGGTGCAGATGAAAAGATGGAGACCTATAAAGCTCATCTGATTGCCAAAGATTATCGTTAGTATTATAGTATTGACTATGATGAGATATTTTTTTCTGTAGCAATGCTCAAATTCATTCAGATTATGCTTACGATAGCAGCACATATAGACTATAAAATCTGATAAATGAATGTGAAAATAGCTTTTCTAAATGAAGAGTTGGAAGAAGAGGTGTATATGATACAACATGAAGATTTTACATCCACGAATAAGTCTAAAGTGTATAAGCTTCGGAGATCTATTTATGGATTGAAGCAGGCATCTCAGAGTTGGAACATGCATTTTGATAAGGTGATCAGAATGTATGGCTTCGTTAAGAATGGAGAAGAATCTTGTATTTATAAATGGGCTAACAACTCTATGGTTATATTTCTTATTTTGTATGTGAATGATATTCTTTTAATCAAGAATGACGTTCCTACATTACAAGGAATGATGGTTTGGTTAACATCTCAGTTCTCTATGAAGGACTTGGGAGAAGCATCCTACATCCTTGGGATGAAGATCTATAGAGATAGATCAAAAAGATTGGTTGGATTATCCCAATTTACGTATATAGATACCGTGTTGAAGCAGTTCAGCATGGAGAATTTCAAGAAAGGCTATCTCCCGATAGATCATGAAATTTTTTTCTCGAAGAAAAATTATCCGACAACTCCTCAAGAGAGAGAGTGTATGAATAAAATTTCATATGCTTCAGCAGTAGATTCTATAATATACGTCATGATATGTATAAGATCAGACATGGCATACTCACTAGGGGTAGTGAGCAGATACCAATCTGATCCAGGAGAAAATCACTGAAAGGTCGTGAAGACTATCCTTACGTATTTAAAAAATACTAAGGATCAGTAGCTCGTTTATGGAGAATCTGACTTCAAACTAGTGGGGTTCATTGACTTCAGCTTTTAATCAGACCATGATGATAACAAGAGCATATCGAGATATATTTTTATCCTGAACGATGGAGAATTTGCTGAAAAAATTTTAAATAGCATACCGTGATCGATTCTATTTGCAAGACGGAGTATATCGCGATATCTGATACTATAAAAGAAGCTGTGTGATTGTAGAAGTTCATCGATGAGCTTGGAGTGGCACCCTCCATTGATGGTCCTATCCTGTTGTATTATGACAGCACTGGAGCCATTGCTCAAGCCAAGGAGCCAAAGTTCCATCAGCATATCAAGCATATTCTGCATCGCTATCATCTTATCTGAAAGATCGTGGATCGAGGTAGCATTGATCTTTAAAAGATCGACAGAAATGATAATCTGACCGACCTATTTACTAAAGCTCTTGGAGTCAAAGAGTTCGATGTTCACAAATCAAAGATGGGTATATGATACTGTATCGATTGGTTTTAGTTTAAGTGAGAGTGTTGAAAATTGTATCCTAAAGTCAATCGTCAATTTGTTGATGGTTGTGCTCATATTTGTATATTGTATATGAATATTTATTAATAAAAATTATTTGACTTTTTCATCATATTTTGTCTATCTTCTTAGAACTTCTATATTGTGATGAATTCTTTCGGACTATATTTAATCAATAAAAGAAGATTTATCATTTAGTCCTTAAAATATATTCGTGATCAAATGATATGCTGTTGATAGGATGATAGTGATATCAAGTATAGATCGTTGTATGCCATATAGGCTGGTTGTTCTTTTAACCAAGAAGTGTAGTGATACTGGTATGGCATACAGGTGGGATGTAGGAGTATATTTGCACGAAATATGATCAATTACGGAGTACTGCTGTTAAGAGTAGCTCGCGAAAGATATGGATATAAGTGTCCTTTCGATCTGAGATCATCACAGTGACTTATAAGCAACTCACTGTACTTTGATGCCGGACTATCTGAATTTCTAATTCAGTAATGAAAGATTTTTGGGTACAGTCAAGTACTTATCAAATCAGTGCATGAGTCAAGATGGGATTGATCCCTCTGAACAAGTAAGAGTTAATACATCAATGTATTTCAATTTAGTAAAACCTTGGTCAGGATCATCTATATGATGAATTTGAAAAGTTGAAATACAAGGTGGTTGACTATTTCAGAGTTGACAATTAAATCCTAGGCTATCTTGAGCATTAAGATCAAAAAAATGAATTATACAGTAACCATATGCTAGTAGGTTGTTGAATATTGCTTTGCAATCTTTCGACCTATCCGGATGTCGGATTTTATTGTTAGATGGTTATATCGATTAGTATAAAAATTTATTTTTATGCTACTGACTTAGGTTCGAACCTATGGGGCCACACACATTAGAAGTTTCAATTTTGATCAGATGGCTGATCTGGTGATGAGTCCCACTAGATTGAGACTCTAGTGAAGAGTCCCACTAGATTGAAACTCTGGAGGAGAGTCCCACTGAACTGGGACTCTACTATTAATAGAGAATTTATTAGTAATTAAATTGCTAATTGACTCAATTTGATTAAGCAATGAGATTCGAATCAAATCTAATTGAATTAGATTCAGTTTGACTTAGATTAGATTTGATTAGATCAAGCCTAATTGCATGAAAAATTTATTCCTGATTTGATCAGGACTTGGATTCAGTTAATTTCTAATTGGGTTAAAAATTTAATGAGAAGATTATATTCCTAATTAGATTAGATTCCTTCCTTTCATTAGGTCCAAACCAAATTAGATATGGATTGAACCAAAATTGAAAAACTGAAGATCCCAATCAACTAGGATTCTCTCCCTTGCGCATGCCCTAGAATCCACGCCATACATAACACGCAAAAGGAGTTTACATGAGAGATTTTTTGGCATGAGAAAAGAGGGTGCAGAGATAGTGTGGGTAGCACTCATGATGAGTCATGAACCTTATCTCCTTATTGAATTTGATTCAAATCATAGATAAGAAGATAAGAAGGAAAAAAATCAAGTTTCATGGAAAAGTATTGGTGGCGGCAAAATTCCTTTCTTTATTCACGTTGAGAAGGTTGATTGGCATGAGAAAGATCTGATTTCTTTCTCATGCCATCACAAAAATTAGACTGGAAAGTTTGGATGCCATATCTTTTATGGTGTGAAGGGTGTTGGCGCCTCCTCTTAACCCTATTTCCTAGCCCACCTATAAAAAGGATCCAATTGTTGGATGCCGAACAAGAGAAGTGTGATTTCAAGAAGAGAAAAATAATTTTTTCTAGCCTCTCCTCCTTTCTTTAGTTCTTCTCTCTCTCTAGAGTGTCCAAGAGATTCAAAGAAGAAAAAATCAGTCATCAAAGATCTTCGTGAGCTAGTACTTTTGAGGAGATTGATCAGCAACCGATCTTCGTATGGACGATCCATAGAGATCGGACGTGTTGTGTGGCTACGAGTAACCCAAAAGAGCTCCAATCCATGTGATGTAATTATGGATATCAGCAACCCGCGCTTCGGAAATGAGTTCTGAACTCGTTAGATCAGATTTGATTGGATCTAATGATTAGATCTAATCTAAAGCATCGATATGATCAATACAAATTTTATTATTTTTAGATCTTAATCACATATTTAATCATATCATAGATCTTGACAAGATAGTTTAGATTGGATCTTATACATGTAATACAGATTAAATCGTTTAATCTATCGTATATTGCTACAAAATTTTAAAATTGCATGCATAAAACTATCTAGTTTTTCTTCGGTATTTAGCGGACATAAGTAATTTCTATGATTCTAATTAATCACATGCTTAAATAGTAGTTTTAACTATTTTATAATCTATATTCTTGAATACCCTATAACTACATAAGGATGGATCATGGTCTAAGGATACAGATCATGCCTAGCGAGATATGATATATTACAAAATAGATTATAGATTTATCTTTCTTGAACGTCACTAAAAGCTTGCAGCTATTTAGTGGTCTCGATTGCTTTCATCGAAAAAATGATTCTTATGATTAAAAGTGGGTTTGAAACCTTGAGGCACTTCTCTTAATCTTTACTTCTACAATTTTACTATTATTAATTCAGTTTTCTCATTTCAAGCAAGTTTTAATATATCTCTACATCCTTGTTATTTCTTCTTTTTGTCTTTGAATACAACAAAGCCCAAGATCCTTATGGATTCGATCTGATCTCACTCTATTATACGGAATAGAAAGTGAACCAGAATTAATTTAATCTTTAGTGTTCTACAACATGCACCAGATTTTGGCACCATTATTGGAGATCATTGGCACGATTGATTCAACAAAAAAAAAATAACTTTAATTTTTTATAATACACCTAGGACATTAGAGACTAATCAAAAGACTTTTGTATGGACATCTTGTTTCTTTGCATTGCATCTTCATAATTCATCTTATAAAGTAAAATCCTAAATAAGATAAGATGAAGATTTCATCACCCTTTCTTAGCCCACAAATAAGCTCTTTGTATTTTGTATAAACCCTAATCCTAACTAAAATCAACTAGACGCTAGCCCTAGAGATACTCGAGCTCAATAAGACAAGGGAGCCCAAGGGTTAGACCAAGTTCTAACTAGTTGATCAATTGGTGTCTAGACAAATGGTTCAGGGATCTCAATCTTGAAGAAAGGTGGTTATCTAATTAGGTCCATTGCGAAAGCTCGGAGAGCCTCTCACCGATCTTATACTTATCTGACCGACTTGTTAGTCAGTTTTGAATTGAGAGTGCTCAAAGGCCAACTTGAAAGTTAGAGCTATCTAGATATAAGGTAAATCTTAGTTAAGAGTATTATTTTTGTGTAAATTGTCTGCTAACATATTTATATAAAACTAAAAAAAATCTTTTCACCTATCTCTTAAATTTAGGATCCTTTAGGTTTCTGATCCTTAGAATTCTTCTTTCCTTTTTCATATATATTTTCAAAAAAAAAGAGATATATATAAAATAAAATTTTCTCTGAATTGAAATTTTTAGTTGTATGCTTGGTCGTAGATCACTGAGACTAGAACAACAACCCTTAGATCATAAAATTGAGAGAACCATAAGAGCAATCCATGCTAGGATCATGGCTGCACCCAATAAAGCCTACCCACCTCATCAATTGAAAGAGTATTTTACTCCATCCTCATATACCTACTCTTCATATATCCAAGTGCCTCTTCTTGAGGCCGTTCAGTATGAGAACAAGTCCAGCATTATCCAAATATTACTATCCTTTTATGGACTAAGTAATGAAGACCCTTACAAATATCTTGATGAATTTCTTGAGAGTTGCTCCACTATCAAGATACAAAATTTCTCTGATGATAACCTTAGGTTAAAATTGTTTTCATTTTTTCTTAAGGATAAGGCCAAGTATTAGCTAAACTCTTAAGATTCGATAACCATTTCGACCTAGGACCAACTTCAGAGAGAATTTCTCAAGAAGTACTTCCATATAAGAAAAACAAATCAAATTAAAAAAATCATTATCAGTTTTTTTCAAATAAATATGAAAATATTCTACGAGACTTGAGAGAGACTCAAAGACTTAATTCATAAATGTCCCCACCACACTGTATTCAAATAGCAACTAGTTTAGTGTTTCTATGATGGACTATCAGAGAAGCACCAACAGATGGTTGATGCCTCATGCGGTAGGTCATTTATGCTCAAAAGTGAGAATAAGGCCTGGCGGCTATTTGAAATCTTTAGGAAAAACTCCTTGCACTACATATTTAGAGATGTCCCATGTTTAGATCAAAGAGATGCGAAATTTATGAAATAGAAAATTTTATAGACATTCACAGTAAAATGGATGAATTATCACAAAAAATCAACCATCTACTGAAAGTTGGGCACACCTCTGCTCTATCCTCATAGCTTCAAGATGTTTGTGCCTTATATGAGTCCCACCCATATGGTGAGTGAATGTTCTGCTGCATCCAAATTTTCTGAGTTTGACAGGAATAAGCCCATCAAGCACAAACTTAGACCACTCATCGATCAGGTCACAATCTGTTCTCCAATACCTACAATTTAGATTGAAGAAACTATCCAAATTTTTCATGGACACCTCAAATAGCTGTAAACCCCATGATCTAAAGATCAAGTTATCCAGATGGAAACTATAGACACATGCCCTATCAACAATATCAAAATATTTCAGAACCCTCTCTAATGGCCCAAAACACAGCTTTTGAAGAGAAGATACTATAAGCATTGAAAGGGCTAGAGATGAATAGCCAGATCTTCAAGTCTCACACTCAGTCTATAGCTAAGCTAGAAATCTAAATCGGTCAACTAGCCACTGCATTCAATAGGAGAGAGAAAGAAAAATTGTCTAGTTAACTCATAAGTAACCCAAGGGGGTAATATATGGTTGAGAGCTCTAACAATCACAAAATCTTTTCAGAACATGCCAAATCTATTGTGACACTTAGGAATGGAAAGGTCATAAAGCAGTCTAGTAAGACCATAAAGCCAGAAACTCAGAATCCGACTGGATCCGAATCATCTAAAGAGAAGGAGGACACAAAATTAAGAAAAGAATCAACTCCACCAGCACCTTCTTATCGGCCTAAGGCTCTATTCCCAAGTACCCTAAAATCCTCTATTTCTTTTAATGAAAAAAGAGAAAAAATAGATGAAATATTGGAATTATTTAAAAAAAGTTCAAATTAATCTTCCTCTATTAAATATAATCAAATAGGTTCCAATCCATGCCAAATTTCTGAAAGACTTGTATACTCAGAAACGTAAATTAAGACCATAAGTTCCCAAGAAGGTCTGTCTCACTGAACAAGTTAGTTCAATTTTCTAACACACTACCCCTCCTAAGCTTAAAGACCTAAGTACCCCTATCATTTCCTGTGTTATAGGGGGCCTGCATATTGAGAAAGCACTTTTAGATCTGGAGGCCAGTGTTAATCTCCTCTCTAGCTTAATATTTGAACTCTTTGGATTTGAAGAATTAAAACCCACCCCTATTACTCTGCAACTAGCTGATAGATCTATTACAGTACCACGTGGGATGGTTGAAGATATTTTAGTCAAGGTTGATGAGTTTTATTTTCCTATTAATTTTTTTATCCTTGATATGGAATCTTGTTGCAATCCTAGCCAGATTTTCATTATCCTAGGTTGACCCTTCCTAGCTACAGCCAATGCATATATCAATTATAGGACAGGAGTCATGGATATCTCTTTTGGGAATAAGAAGCTAAGAATGAATATATTCAATGCATTAGAGAGACCACAAATTGATAGTTATTTTGAAGTGAATATACTTGAAGATGTAATAGAGGAAGCTACTCCTACAATCTCTTCGGAAGATCCCTTATGCACATGTCTGGCTCATTTCAAAGTGGATGATTTTGATTTAGATGGATGTATTGAGGATGTGAATGCTTTATTAGAAACACCTAATTTCGAAACCATCCCACCTTGGGCTATGAAATATGAGCCATTATCTATGCCATCTAGCACTCCAATAGCTCCCTCATTGGAATCACCACCTATCCTAAAATTGAAATCTCCTTTTGTCACACTCAAGTATGTATTCTGAGGACCCAATGACACCCTCTCAGTGATCATTATATCAGATCTAACTTTCGACTAGGAAGCTAAACTTGTAAGTATTCTGAAAGAACAAAAAAAAGCTATGGGATGAGTCATCACTGAATTAAAAGGCGTTGATCCATCCATATGCATGTATTGTGAGGTAGATGCTAAACCACATAGGGACGTGCAAAAGAAACTGAAATCAAACATGCGAGAAGTTGTTTAGGTTGACGTCATGAAATGATTAGATAAAAGATCGGATGAGCAACTCTTTATACTCACTTCAAACCATCCTCCTTGGTTTACTCAATTTGTCAAATACTTGGATATAGGGCAAAATTCTTCTCACTGGTCAAAGTAGGAGAAGGACTGACTTTTCTCATAGATCAAGTATTATTTTTGAAAGAGGCTTGAGTTGTTTAAGTATCGAATGTATGAGCTATCTTGAGATTCAAGAAGTCTGGCTGAAGATTTTAAACTGAGCGCTTGTTGGGAGGCGACCCAATTTCTTTTTTTTTTTTTTTTTAGCTTTAAAAATAATAATAAATTAACTAGATTATATTTTCTTGTAGGGACTAGAGTAGAAACTTTGAAGACATCTCTCAATTCAAGAGCACACTTATCCCAGATGATATCTCTCCTTTTCTTTCTCTTTGTCTATCATATTTTATTTTTTCTACTCCATTGAAGATAATGTCGTTTAAGTTGGAGGGTGAGAAAAAAATAATAAATACTCAAATATCTTAGTACTTAGTATCTATGTACTCGATTATGCTTTAAATTTAAGTTTCAGCACATATTTTAAGAAAAAATTGATACACAGTCTAGAGAGTTTTTAAAATATTGAGGGATTAAATATTAAAAAATCTAATAAATGATTTAGTCTAGAATGAGATCAATTTCTGAGCATTTCTAACCCTCTCTATTAGCATCAAAGAAAAATCTACTTCTTTGTGTGCAAGTGTAGCATGTTGATGTATGCAAAAGTTTCTTCATTGAAATTTAAAAAAAATAAACAACAACAACAATAATAATAATGAATTTTGTTAAATAATAACAGGCTTTAAGCATTTATCACTGAGTAATCAGACCTCTTTGCCTAAGTAAATATTGAGTATTCGCATCAAAAGATGAAAAATATGAAAAAGCCCTATTGTACAGTCAATTTTAATCCGTAACCTGTTTGACTCGAGCTAGTAAGTCCAAGGGGTGTTCTACACCTAGTATCCTAAAACTAACTAGTTTGAGAGTCATTGGCCTAAAACTTGTTATAAGAGTCAGACAGAAAAATTAAAGGATTAAGCATTGCACCGACTATACATATAAAAGATAAAAATTAATAATAATAATAAAATGAAAGAACAAAAGTGCATGAAGATAATATATCAACACACTCAGAGGTAGATAATTTAAAGATAAAAATAGGAAGTCGATCAAGAAAAGACTCTGAAAAATTTTATATTCTCTACTTAACTACTCTATTGGATATTATTAGTGCCCCATGATATACTTTGCTAATTTTCTGATTGAATATCATTTATTTTCAAAATTATCTGACAGAACACTCATCTCTAAGCAAGAAAGTACATGACACTGATTTTTTTTTTACTTGAGGATGAATAAAGTTCAAGTTGGGGACTGTAATCAGTGCATTAATATGACATAAAAAATATTAAAATTTTTATTATTTAATCTCTATTATTTAGTATTTGATACTTCTTATATTTTTTTAAAAATTATTAATTGTGAAGACTTAATCACATACCAACTAGCAAAAGCCGCCAACATTTGCAGTGATGAAGCTTAAGTTAGCCAACATGTGCATCTAGGTCAGAAGACAGCAAACTACACAACTCAAAGAAAAAATAGAGGCACAAGGCCCACATGATCGCATGGCCCAAAGAAAAGAAGCCCACATGGTTCATGCACGACCCACAGGAGAATGAAACACAAAACCTCGCAGTCTAGTGCAGTGTATGGGAGCAAGCGCATGGTCCATTTGCGTGCGACGCACGACGAGGGGCATCTGGTCCACAGCGCGATGCACAGCATGCACAACATGGTTCATAGTCATGGACTTCAAACAAGCATGGATTGGGTGCGGTCTTCACGAGCTTGTGGATGCCATTTGAGCGCATGAGTGAGCCTGGGACATGATGGAAATAGCGAAGCTTAGGATTTTTAAAAGAGTTTTAAAAGTCTTAAGAGGAAAGAGAGAGGCATGAGGATTTGTGAAGGATTTGGAGATCTCACATAAACACTTACAAAACCCTAGCCACCCATCTTTCTCTTTCATTAATCTCACATTGCCTAGCCAAATAAACTTGATGCCTCCTAGCACCCATAAATAAGTCCTAATGCCTTAACCTATTCAATCATCTATCTCCTCTTCATGCTTCCATCTGTTCGTGGCTTCTACTTCAATGTTGTTGGAGTTTCTACAGATGCTAGTGCATGTAGATTTTAAAAATTTTTTAAATCTAAAATATAGTAGAAAAATAGATTAAAATAATTTTAATCCAAACATGCATTCATCATATGAAAGCACCTATTGATCAAGTTCGTATGCTGAAATTAATATAAACTAATTTTAGTAGAAAGAAATAAAAGTCTGTGATCAAGTTGTATACCTGAATTATTTTTCTTTTGCTTCAAATTTGTAACTGGGGTTGAATCCAATTCAATCTCTGGATCTGGGATTGAACAGGTTCTAAATCAGCAGTACAAGTATCTTACCTCTATGGGTATCCATAAGGCCGATATGGAATGTCTCTTCTTGAAACAACTCACTTGAACTCAAAGTCTGAATAAGCTTGAACCAAGCCTGGATAGGGATCAATCCTTGATCCCTTTTTTTTAATTCTTGAATGAACCAACCCTTATTTGATCTTTCTTTCTTGATCCTTGAAGAAACCAAAAGTCTTTCTTCATCCCTCAACTAACCAAGAACTAATCAAAAAGTAGTTGTAACAACCTCTCAACAAATTTGAGAGGAAAAAGAAGAACTCCAACAACTTTGTCGTGCCAACCCTTGACATCAACAAGATGTTGCCGTCCACCTCTCTCCAAGATCCAAGAAAGAGGATGCCTAGAGAAAGAGGGCATGGGCTAGAGAGAGAGGAGAGGGGGTGTTAGGCATAGTGAGGGTGGAGTAAGGAAGGAAATTATGAGATTAATTTGAGAGGTAGGGCAAAAATTCTTTAAATAGACAACATAATAGAGTTCTAATCAAATTAGAATCTCTTCTTTTAATCATATTAGAAATCCTAGCCTAAAGCCTCTTGGATCAAATCAAAAGGGTGCCACCTAGCCTAGACCCACGCCCACATTAGGCTTGGGCGTCCCATCATATGGGACCTAATTAAACATACTTTAATCAACCCACATAGTTTCATAAATTCAATTCATGGATTCTTGATCAAATCAAAATAAATTTTCAATCAAGAAAATCAAAAAAGAATCAAGAAATACTTTTTTGATTTAATTCAAGCTATAAATTGAGTATTCAACTATTGGAGCCCATTGAATTAAATTTAATTAGGTTCAAATCAAGCGTAGAAATTGACTAATGCTTATCATATAAGCAAACTAACCACAAAAAAAATTGGATTTATCCAGATACTAGTAAGGTTAACATGAATCCAATAGAATTTTTCTAAATATATATAAATTGATACTTTATAAGCTCAATTTTAACCAATCTAGATCTTCTCCCTTTGATGTGTGACTCCATAGGTTCAATTCTGACTGATAGTGAGATATATCATGATCTCTATTATAGTATTACTAAAACTCTTTTCAATGGATCAGAACAGTTTCACTCTAGCTCGATAAGGATCATTGATCCAAAATGATCTTATTAAGCTTTTACAATTTACTAGTGACATCTAGCAATATATTGTGACAATCCAGCAGAACTGAAGAAAAACCTCTAGGTGTCGTTAATGTGTGATATAGTCCCTCTATCGTGAGTCCCGACTAGATGACAAATTATGGATAAATCATCAAACCTCATCATCAATCATGTGATAAATCCGATCAGCTCAAGTCTAATAGTGATTCCAAATGAAAACTCTTTTCTATTAATCACACTACTATGTCTATAAACTTTTGAACTCAGCTTTTCAAATCTCATAGGACTACTCTTTTCTATCAAGATCGATAGATTTTATCTAGATGTACACCTTGCTCTTATAGCTCAACCAACTGCAGCCAACATCCACTACAAAGTCTCATAATCGAATCAATACTTATGTATAGTCAAACTACAGTAGTCTTACTGCGAGCAATTGTGACACCATAGATCAAAGGATCCATCACATAACTACAGCATCCAGATGATCACTAATGATTGAGTAAAAATATATGTGATCTCTCATATGATCACGCTCAGTACTAGTTGTTCTCTAACAACTATCCACACTTACCGCTCAGTGTCTACAGACTAGAGACTTATCTATTCCAAAGGAAGCGAATTGTGCACTGGACTATCTAGATTAATCACCATTCTTGTAACTATTCTATGATCGAGAATAATTTAGAAATCGATTATACATGCCTCTAATTTTTAGCAGTTGAGAATATATATCATAACATCAATTTCAAGAACGATTCAAGGACACAAAACACTTGAATGAAAAAAAAAAAATTAACTTATCCTTTATTGATCAAATCAATAGTTTAAGTATAAATTTATATTATAGAATAAAAAATATGTCAGCCAACAATTGACTTCTAGGACATACAACAATAATCTCTCACTTAGACTAAAGTCAATTAGCCATTAATCTAAGTCTCATCTTTTCAAGGTAAGCTTCTATTGTGGACTCGCTCGACTATTTTGTCAGTGAATCTGTCATGTTATCTATGGAGTCTACTTTTTGTACTTCGACATATTACTTTTTGGGATAGTTGTGTATGATATGGAACCACTGCTTAATGTGCTTGAATTTTTGATGAGATCGAGGCTCCTTAGCAAGTACTATGGCTCCATTGTTGTCGCAATACCATGATATAGCATCTGATGTCATTACACCAAGTTTCATGATAAACTTTTTGAATCAAAAGCCTTCTTTTGCAGCATCTGAAGCGGAGACATACTCAGCCTCTGTGGTCAAATCTACGATGATGCTCTATTTGAAACACTTTCAGCTGACTGCACCATCATTACAAATGAACACATACTCTGATGTAGACTTTCTATCATTAGGATCTGAGATCAAGTCTGAATCTATATAACCCTTAATGTGCAATTCAGGTGCTCCTCCAAAAATCAAGAATAAATCTTTAGTTCTTCTTAAATACTTAAGGATATTCTTCACAGCTATCCAGTACTCATTTGGATTTGATTGATACCTGCTCATGACACGTATAACAAGGACAATATCAAGTCGAGTACATAGCATGGCATACATGAAGCTCCTTATCGTCAAAGCATAAGAAATCCTACTCATGCACTCGATCTCCTCAAAAGTGGTAGGATACATTATCTTGGAGAGTCAAATACCATACCTAAGGAATAGCAAATCTCTTTTAAAATTTTTCATGCTGAACTACTTCAGCACTTTCTCTATGTATAATTTTTGTGACAGACCAAGCATCCTTCTAGATCTATCTTTATAGACCTTCATCCCAAGGATATAGGATGCTTTCCTTATATCTTTTATGGAGAATTTCTTAGACAATCAAGTTTTGATCGAGATCAGTATGAAAATATCACTTTCAATAAGAAGGTATTATCCACATACAGTATGAGGAAGACAAGCATGCTTCCACTGTTTCTTTTATAAATACAAGATTTTTCTTCACTTTTGATGAAACCAAATGATGTGATTGCATCATCAAAATGAAGATTTTAACTCTGAGAAGCCTGCTTTAGTCTATAAATGGATCTTTGCAACTTGTAGATTCAGTGATCACTATCACCAGACGTAAAATCTAGAGGCTGCTCCCTATAGATATCTTCCTCAAGATATTCATTCAGGAAAGCAGTTTTCATATCCATCTATCAAATTTTATAAACATAGTAAGTTGTAACAGTAAATAATGTATGGATGGATTTCAGCATGGTTATAGGTGAAAAAGTATCATGATAGTCAATGCCTTCGTGCTAACTATAATCCTTTGCCACTAGCCTTATCTTATAGATCTCTACCTTATCATCGATACTTATTTTTCTTTTGTAGATCTATTTTCAGCCAATGAAAATAATTCTTTCAGATGGATCTATTAAGGTCTATATCTGGTTCGAGTATATTAAGTTAATTTTTGACTTCATTGTATCTAACTATTTTTCAAAATTGATGTCAAACATCGTCTTGTCAAAGTTACTAGGATCATCATCATGACCTCCATCTTCCACAAAGAATGCTTCCTCTATATTTTCTTTCAGTATACCCATGTATCTTTCTAGAGGATGGGAGATTCTATTTGATCTGTGAGGTGGAGATGGAACATTAACTACTGACTCGTCATGGATGAATTTCTGAGCATCTATAGTTTATTGCTCTTCGAAGATATTCTCATCGAGCTCAATTAACCTCCCATTGCCACTATCTTGGATAAATTATTTTTCTAAAAATATGGTATTGTGACTCACAATCACATTGTGATCATATGAAAAGTAAAAGTCCCCAAAAATTTTTTAGGATACCTTATAAAATGAGCTACAACAGATCTATCCCCTAACTTGTCAGCCTTCTGTCTCTTAACATAGGTTGGATATTTTTGAAGTCTTAAGGTAACTCAGACTCAACTTCTTACCGTGCCATATCTTATATGGTATGGTAGAAACAGATTTAGAAGAAACTCTATTTATAATATGTATCATGGTAAATAAGGTATACCCCAAAGAAATAAGGATAAATCAATGAAGCTCATCATGGATCGGACCACATCCAATAGGATCCTATTTTCTCTGTTTGGATATCTTGTTGAGTTGAGGCATACCGAGAGGAGTTCATTGAGAGACTATACCATTTTTCTTAAGATATCTCAAAAAATCAGTACTTAGGTATTCTTTTTCTCGATCAAATCGTAGAACTTTGATGGGTTTACCTGTTTATTTCTCTACCTCATACCTGAATTCTCTGAACCTTTCAAAGACTTTAGAATTGTACTTCATCAGAAATACATATCCGTATCATGATAAATTATCAGTAAAGATAATAAAGTAGCTATAACCACTCCTGACCTACACATCAAATGGGCCACACACGTCAGTGTGTACCAAAGCTAGTAGCTCAGTGGTCCTTTTTTCTTATCCCATAAAGGGTAACCTAACCATTTTTTCTGAAAGGTATGATTCATAAATCGAAATTGACTCAAATTTAATCAAGTCAAGGATCCTATCCTTTTGCAGTCTGTTTATCCTGTCCTCTCCAATATGGTTAAGCCTATGGTGTCACAAGTACTTATGGTTAAACATATTTTTGGATCTCTTTTAATCTACGGCACTCACTACTTGCTTGTTTAGATTTACATTAGCATCTACATGTAAGTGACAAAGACTGTCAATCAAAAGACCAAATGCAACCAATTTATTTCACAAATGAATGAAACAAAAGTCTTTATTAAATTGAAAAACAAATCCATCTTATGCTGGTACAGAGATCGAAATCAAATTTTGGCTAGCTACAAGAATAAAATAATAATCTTTTAAATATAATCTAAAGTCTAACGATAATCGAAGAGGGTAGGTTTCAACGGCTTCTACAATAATTTTTACTCTATTACCATTCTGAAGGATCATATCACCTTGCCTTAACCTCCTATTTCTTATTAGACTCTGTATTGAAGTACATATATAAGTACTAAAATCAAATTTTAATACCCAACTAGAAGTAGAAAAAATCATTAGGTTAGATTATATTACGAGCATACTTTCAGAAGGTGGTTCATCCTTTTTCTTCTTTAAGCCCTCCAGGTAAGATGGACAGTTTCTTCTTCAATGACCATCGGAGTTGTAGTGAAAATATTTGTTTCTTCTCCACAGCTTTCTTCGGAGTGTCCTTCTTAGGTTTGCTCTCATTCTTCTGCTTCTTTGCAGGCCTATTTTTTTTTTTCTCTGGAGATTTTCTCTTGGAAGATGCCCACTCAACAGCAAGAATAGAGCTCTTTGAACTTTTTAAGGTACCCTCAGTAGTAACCAGCATATTAACCAACTTGGATAAGTTACAGTCTAATTTATTCATATGGTAGTTTATGATAAACTGTCCATACGAACTAATAAGAAATTAGAAGATCAAATCCATCTTTAACTCTTTCTGCATAGTAAGCTCGAGCTTCTCAAGCTCCTCAAGGTCCTTGATCATTGTCATATAATGATCGTGGACTGGCTGCCCCTCGCGCCTCTTCATATTGAATAACTGCTTGGATAATTCGAAATGTACGGTCTAGCTTTGCTTACCATATAACTCTTATAGGTGAGTGATCATGGCACGGACAGTGGGCATGTGCTCATGCTGGCTCTGTAACTCATTTGATATAGAAGCCAATACATAGCACTTTATCCTAGGGTCTTCCTCCTTATCTAGAGCAACTCTTTGCTCTGTCATAGGATGGACTAGCAAAGCGAGGCATCCTGATCGAGTACATACCCAATCTTCTCGGATGTCAGGACTATCCTGAAGTTTCTAAGTCAGTCCTTAAAATTTGTGCCAATCAATCGATTGGTTTCAAGGATGCGGGCTAGAGGGTTAGAGGTCGATATTATTTATCTGCGACAGTAGAGATTCTAGTTAGATATTTATACTTAAATTTATATTTATTCTAGAAACTTTTAGATACAAATAGACTCTCACTATTTTTTCAAATTTCAATACTCTCTGGATGAAAAATAAAAATTGGATGCGACCAATGCAAGATTTTTAATGGATGTTGCAGTCCCACCGATACTGTGCACCTCATCTAATAGTTATTGATGATACGCACACCGATGCATAGATAACTCTTTATCTAGATGCTTCTCTAAGCATATTGTAATGACTTGGTCTCTAAGTTATGTGATCTCAGATAACACATATTGCCCCACTCTTTAATTAAGTCAGACTCATCGTTTACAAGCAGATGTGAAGCCATCATTAAATCCCTCAGATAACATATATTGGGCCCAACCCCATCTTCATCCTGGAGCAACTCTTTGCTAGTAAAGTGATTGCATGTTTCTGATACAACTGAACCACTGTAACCAACTTAGAACAATCAACTTCAGTAGCATGCCCGCACTTCTACAACGGTGAGAGATCATAAGACTTAATATTGATTGAAGAGGTTTAGGTTAGGTCTCATCTAATCAGTCATCACATGATCGATCTAACTAGCATAGACTAAACCAAAATATCTTAGCAAGTAATGAACCCAATTATCTAATTGGTCAGATAAGTGAGATCGACAGAAGGATACATCATTAACTCATCGTAGGCAAAATTATCTAGATGAGTAGCCTTCCAATTAAAACCACCGATCGAGACTTGCCTTAGACACCAAATGGTTTATTAGTTTCAATTAGTTAGCTTAGGTGAATCGAGTTTGAGCCATGAAGCTGAATTGGATCCTCAGGTTGACTCGATTGTACATATGGGATTTAATCGACTTAATCTACAATACTTGTACAATCATAAGCTCAATTGATTTAATCCAAATCGATATTTGACTTAATTGGATCAATAGTCACATCGATTTCGACTCAATATGATTTTATCATAACCTAAGATGTAATCCAATTACATGACCTAATGTAAAAAATACTCATGCCCAGTGATTCATGTACATACTAATTTCAGATCATAAAAATAATTTTTAGATCTAAATTCATTGCATGAAAAGTAAATTTTTGATTCTCGAAATATTTTTCACAACATACATGCAATCATATATCATATATATATATATAATTTTAGATTTTTTATAAATTAATTTTAAATCTAAACATGCCACCATATATCGCATACATAAAAAATTTAAATTGTAGAAATTTAATTTTTAACCTACGCATTCTTTCATATATCACATATATGATTAAAAATTAGAACTAAAATACTTTTCAGATCTGAACATAAACAGAAACATCGTATGTATAAACCAAAATCAAAATTTTAAAAATAATTTTTAAAATTTTTATGCTACTTTCATACATATGAACATGTGGCTCGATACTACTATTAGAGTTTCTACAGGTGCTAGTGCATGTGGATTTCAAAAAATTTTTAAATCTAAAATATAGTAGAAAATCTGATTAAAACTATTTTAATCTGAGGATGCATTCATTTTATGAAAGTACCTATGAATCTAGTTCATATGTTGAAGTTAATATAAACTGATTTTAGTAGAAAGAAATAAAAGTCTGTAATCAAGTTGCATACCTGAATCGCTTTCTTTTTGTCTCAAATCTGTAACTAGGGTTAAATCCAATTCAATCCTTGGATCTGGGGTTGAGTATGTTCTGAATCAGTAGCATAAGTATCCTATCTTTATGAGTATCCACAGGATCGATATGGAATGACTCCTCTTAAAACAACTCACTTGAACTCAAAATCTAAATAGACTTGAACCAAATCTGGATAAGGATCAACCCTTGATCCCTTTTTCTTAATTTTTGAATGAACCAACCCTTATTTGTTCTTTCTTTCTTGATTCTTGAAGAAATCAAAAATCCTTCTTGATCCTTCAACTAACCAAGAACTAATCCAGAAGTAGTTGTAACAACCTCCCAACAAACTTGAGAGGAAGAAGAACTCCAATAACTTTGTGGCGCCAACTCTTGACACCAACAAGATGTTGCCACCCAACTCTCTCCAAGATCCAGAAGAGAGGATGCCTAGAGAGAGAAGGCATGGGCTAGAGAGAGAGGAGAGGAGGCATTGGGCACAGTGAGGGTGGCAGCAAGGAAGAGAATTATGAGATTAATTTGAGAGGTAGGGCTAGAGTCTTTTAAATAGACAACATAAGGAAGTCCTAATCAAATTAGGATCCCTTCTTCTAATTATATTAAAAATCCTAGCCTAAAGTTTCTTGGATCAAATCAAAGGGGCACCATCTAGCCTAGACCCATGCTTGCATTGGGCTGGGCATCCCATCATATGGGACCCAATTAAACATGCTCTAATCAGCCCACATAGTTTCATAAATTTAATTCAAGGATTCTTGATCAAATCAACATAAATTTTCAATCAAGAAAATCAAAAAAATTAAGAAACTCTTTCTTGATTTAATTCAAGCCATAAATTGAGCATCCAACTATTGGAGCCCATTGAATCAAATTCAATTAGATTTAAATCAAATATAGGAATTGGCTAATATTTATCATATAAGCAAACTAAACACAAGAAAAATTGGGTTCACCCAAGTGCTAGCAAGATTAACAGGAACCCAATAGGATTTCTCTAAATCTATACAAATTGATGCTTTATAAACCTAATTTTAACCAATCCAGATCTTTTTCCTTGGATGTGTGACCCCATAGGTTCAATTCTGATCGATAGTGAGACATACCATGATCTCTATCATAGGTATCACCGAAATTTCTTTCAGTGGATTGAAACAGTTTTACTCTAGATCGATAAGGATCATTGATCCAAAATAATTCTATTGAGCTCTCACAATCTACTAGTGACATCTAGCAATATGTAGTGGCAATCCAGTAGAATCGAAGAAAAATCTCTAGATATAGTTAATGTGTGATACAGTCCCTCTATTGTAAGTCCCAACTAGATAGTAGATTATAGATAAATCGTCAAACCTTATCATCAGTCATATAATAGATCCGATCAGCTCAAGTCCAATAGTGATTTCAAATGAAAACTCTTTTTCATCAATCACACTGCTATGGTCATAGACTGTAGACTTAACTTCTCAAATCTCATAGGACTACTCTTTATCAAGATCGATAGATCTCATTTAGACGTATATTTTACTCCCACAGCTCAACCAACTGCAGCCAACATCCACTACAAAGACTTATAATCAAATCAATACTTATGTATAGTCAAACTACAATAGTCTTACTGCGACTGATTGTGACACTATAGGTCAAAGGACCAGTCACACTACTACAGCATCGAGATGATCATTGATGATTGAATAAAAATCTATATGATCTCTCATATGGTCATACTTAGTACTAGTTATTCTCTAATAACTACCTATACTTGTCGCTCAATATTTTTATGTGGTACACTAGAGACTCATCTATCCTAAAGAAAGCGAACTGTACGTCTGTCTATTCGGATTGATCACCATCCCCATGACTATCTTATGATTGAAAGTAATTTAAGAATTGATCATACATATCTCTAATTCTCAATAGTTGAAAATATGTATCATAACATCAATTCTAAGGATGATTCAAGAATACATAACACTTGAATGAAAAAAGAAAACTTATCCTTTATTGATCAAATTAATAGTTTAAGTATAAATTTATCACAGAATGAAAAATATGTCCGTCAATAATTGACTTCTAGGACATACATCTAACAAATATTTCAGCAAAAAGGAAGATGAAGGGAGCGATGGCATGCAAGATTCCTTCCATGAGTGGTTGATTTCTTTATCTTTGGGAGAGTAGATGAAACTTTTCTTCATATAAATTTTATTTTCTTTATTATTGAATATCTTTTCTTTTATATGCAATCAACTATTTAAGCAATCCAAGGCTATTTTTTTTTGTTATTATTGAAGTATTTAGCGGGCGTAAATAGTTTCTGTGATTCTAATAGTAGTTTTAACTATTTTATAATCTATATTTTTGAATATCCTATGACTACGTAAGGATGGGTCATGATCCAAGGATATGGATCGTGCCTAGCGAGATAGGGTATGTTGTGAAATAGATTATAGATTTATCTTTCTTAAACACCACTAAAAACTTACAGCTATTTAGCGATCCCAATTATTTTTATCAAAAAAATAATTCTTATGATTAAAGATGCATTTAAAATCTTGAAGTATTTTTTCTAAATCTTTACTTCTATAACTTTACTGTTATTAATTCAGTTTTCTTATTTCAAGAAAGTTTTACTATATCTCTACATCCTTGTTATTTTTTCTTTTTATCTTTGAACACAACAAAGCTCAAGATTCCTATGGATTTGATCTGGTCTCACTCTGTTCTACGGAATAGAAAGTGAACCAGAATTAATTTAATCTTTGGTGTTCTACGACATATACCAGTGATGGTGTGAATTTATCGAGAATTGGGGTCAGTGTGAGGGGAAGGGTCGTGGAGGAGGGAGTTGAGGAGCATGACATTGTCATCGGAGGGGAGAGTATGGATGATCTTCTCAAGGTTGTCGACAGCGATCTAGTGGGTATCGCTTGGAGAGGGCAGAGAAGATCCGGGACTTAAGCTCCACCATGGCCAAATGAGAAGAAAGGGAAGAAGATCGGAGGACCTAAGGGGAATCCCAGAGCATATGCATGATGGATAAGGATAGCGCGCAATCAAAAATCCTAAAATACAAGGGGTAGCATGTTACCAAAAAAAAAAATAGGGGTAGTGTGGCATGTTATGCATCGTTGGATTTTTTGATAAGTCGGACTGAACTTTGGGCTAAATTTCAGGCTCATGCTCAGATCAGGCCAAAGATATATTCGAGCTCAATCCAAAATATAAATGGGCTCTATAATTAGATCCAAACTTAATCTGAACTATTTCAGACCTAGCCTGAAGGCCGATCCAAAGACAGACCAACCCGATGGGCCTCAGCCCTATCCGAGCCCAATTCTTGCCCCTCTCCCCACGTGTCGATCAGGGTCGAGGTGATGCCCTCACTCCAGTAGTCCTCTCCACCACTACCGGAGGGTCTCTAGATGGAGAGGGCCAGGGTAAGGGTCTGTTGGGAAGGGACGGCGATGGTGATGGGCTCAACAACTGTGCGATCGTTGGGGTGGGAGGTGGCGGGAGTGGTAGAGGAGGGCGCCACCACAGAGACAGGGTGTGTCAGCGGTGATGGTAACGGGGATTGGGATTGCAATAATGACTTGGATGGGGATTCGAAGCGGGTGTCATCGTCATCCTCCATAGGAAATGGGAGGGGGGGGCAGATAAATAGCAACAACGAACGATGGTGGAAGCGGCCACGGAGAGAACTCTCAAAACTTAACGATGGGGCAAGATCGAAGGTCAGAAGATCGAAAGAAGAGGGGTTTAGATTTTTGATCGCCCTTTTATTCGGATGGAGGAACAGAAAAAAAAATTTTCTTTGGGATAGGGCTTGATCAGACCAACTTAATTGGCTAGTTGACTCGGACCAACTTAAATGGCTAAACCTATTTGGGATCGAACTTAATCCGATTGAAATTCGGACTCAGGCCCGAGTTATCAAACTGGGCCAAAGATATGCCCAAGCCCAGTCCCAAAAAAAGGGCTCTATATTTAGGCTCAAATTCAATCTGAATTATTTTGGACTGATTCCGAAGACCGACCCAAAGATGTGGGGAAGCGGTGGTGAAATTATATCCCAGAGCGCATGCACCAATGTGGCAGTGCATCTGGTTGCCACATCATGCAAGTAAGTTATTTTTTACAGGGAATGTTGATATGATAATGTAATTGCAGAGGAAATGTGATTACTTGATAAAATTATAGAAAATCCTATATTGCAGTATTTGGTATATGCAGTCATGTTATTATATTATTATAGAAAATTCTACATTACAATATTTGGTATACAATTTAGATTACATGAAATATAAACTAATCTTTTCAAAGTACCCCCATCCTTGCTTATTGATTATTATCTATTTGTTAAAAAGATAATTTAATTTTGAGATTAACCATTTTTATGACATCACTCATTATATTTTTTTTTTTATTTTCACCAACAACAACTACCCATAATTTTTTTTGATTTATTTTGATCAGGATATTTTGATCCTGAAATTATTTTATTGTAAGATTACAGGATTGCAAGATTACGTATAATCACATAGCTACCTTTCTTTAGACAATCAAATTATTTTTTTTCAAAATAATATTTGTTGGAGAATACCCACCGACCGACCGACTGACAGCCGGACCGACCGACCGACAGCCGGACCGACCGACCGACTGACGGCCGGAGGGACCGACCGACCGACCGATGGCCGGAGGGACCGACCGACCGACCGACGTTCGGAGGGACCGACCGACCGACTGACGGTCGGAGGGACCGACCGACCGACAGGCGCCATCGTCGGTCGAATTAACGGCCCACAACCGACTGAGGATGTGTCGGTCGGGCATACTTTTTCCGACCGACTGAACCTAGAAGTCTGTTGGCCGACTCACGCAAGACTCGCCGACCAACGGAGAGGCCCGACGCCTCTCAGCTGGCCACCGACCTAGGGTCGGTCGACTCCTCCAATCGCCGTACAGCCGCCAGAGCTTGTCAGTTCTGACAGCAACATGCGGCACGGCCACCTAGGGGCATTGTCCCACCGAGGATATTGTCAACCCTAGTGATTTGACGGCCCCACGGTGATATGATACTTTCACGGTGACTCTGACAGTCTACAGTGAGTTGACAATTCCTCAAATTGTCCGTGCCATTAATGACGGCGCCATACCGCGCTCCACTATATAAATCGAAGAAGGCAACAGTGCAAGGGATCTCTCCACTTCTCGACTTGAAATCGACAGGCTCGCACCTCTCCCTCTCTCTCTCGATTGAGCTCTCTGTCTTCATTTCACTGTTGCCCAGTCACCTCTCTGACTTGACCGTCGGAGGGTCCCCACCGGAGCCGCCTCCGGTCAGTGTGGACTTCTCTTTTTTGCAGGCGCACGTTCCCCGACGATCAGACGATGAGGCGATTGGCCGCAACAGATTGGCGCGCCAGGAAGGGGAGGATAACGATGACGAAGACAAGAGCCCAACGATCGAGGGTCACCGGGTCGGCGAGGCGCTCTTCCCACCGGAAAGAGGCCTCCCCGCCACCCTCAGTGGTGGAGCCCAGCTCTCCACACCCTGCGGTGACCACGGAGGCGCAGATCGCGACCATCGTACGGCAGATGACCGTACTGACGGACGCGGTCAAAAGCCTCCAGCAACAACCGACGGCCCATCCGATGCCCTCCAGGAGCAGCCGCCGACGACCGCGCCGATCCCCGTCGCCTCCGCGCGAGCGCCCTTAACAGCGCTCCCACGGAGAGGAGGAGGGACGGCCATGGCGCGATGACCGACGGTCCCAACAGCCCTCTCCTTCCCTGCTGGAACGGGCAAGGAAGGAGAAGCGACCGCGAACGCCGTCCGCCTCCCTGTCGGAATCTTCCAGAGACTCCACTCCTGGGGTTTCCCAGCACCGACGGACAGACGACTACGAGTGCAGGTTCGAAGAAATCGATCGTCGGCTTGCGCAGTTGCAGGTGGACGGCCAGAAGTTTTCGAACGACGTCGACTTCCGGACCGCCCAACCTCTCTCCCGACTAGTTCTCGACGAGCCGATTTTCAGTCGGTTCAAGATGCCGCACGTGGAGCCATATGACGGCTCCACCGACCCGATCGACCATCTTGAGAGCTACAAAGCTCTCATGACGATCCAAGGGGCAACCAATGCTCTTTTTTGCATCGGCTTCCCTGCCACGCTCCGCAAGGCCGCCAGGGCCTGGTACTCCGATCTTCGATCGGAAAGTATCCACTCCTTCGGGCAGCTCGAGCACTCGTTCGTGGCCCACTTCAGCACCAGTCGGAAGCCACCGCGAACGTCAGACAGCCTTTTCTCCCTTAAACAGGGGGAAAGTGAGACGCTCTGACACTTCGTGGCGCGATTCAACACGGCCACGCTTGAGGTCCGGGACCTCAACGAAGACATGGCTATCTCGGCCATGAAACGGGGGCTGAGGGCATCCCGATTCACCTACTCTCTGGACAAGACCCTCCCCCAAACGTACGTCGAGCTACTGGAGCGCGCATACAAGTACATGCACGCGGACGAAGGGGCTTCCGACCGATGCCTGGCCGAGCCCAGAGGCCCGAAGGAGAAGCGGAGGAAGGGTCGGGAACCCACCGAACCCAGCAGGCCCCCGACCGATAGTCGGGTCTCGCCACCCCGACGAATCCAAAAGTCACCCTGACAGCAGACTCCAAGGCCGACACACCCCAGGTATGACTCCTACACTCCTCTCTCCGCTCCTCGTGCGCAGATTCTAATAGAGATCGAAGGGGAAGAATACCTGCGACGGCCTCCGCCTCTGAAGGCAAAAGGCCTCGATCGTCAGAAGTACTGCCGATTTCATCGAGGCCACGGCCACAACACCGAGCAGTGCATCCAGCTTAAGGATGAGATCGAAGCTCTCATCCGCCGGGGGTATCTCGATAAATTTTGGAAGAACCCGCCGACCCAATCAGTTGCCGATCGACGACCCCGGCCGACTGAAGAGGCGGCGACTAATCAGCCGATGATCGGAGTCATCAACATGATCTCCAAGCGGCTGGGCCCGGGGACGTCTGCGGGAGGGGAGCCGACGAAAAAGCCGCGCCCGGACGACGTAATCACTTTTACGGAGGAAGACGTTCGGGGCATCCAAACTCCCCACGACGATGCTGTTGTTGTTTCGGCAACAATAGCGAATTATGATGTAAAAAGAATTTTTGTTGATAATGGAAGTTCGACGAATGTTTTGTTTTACTCGACCTTTTTCCGGATGCGACTGTCAACCGACCAACTTAAGAGGGTCTCTATGCCCTTGATCGGCTTTACCGGGGATGCTGTCACGACGGAAGGAGAAATTACCCTACCTGTGACGGCCGACACCGAACCACGGCAAAGCACGATCCACTTAACTTTCACGGTCGTCCAAGTGCCTTCGGCCTACAACACCATACTTGGACGACCCGGACTAAACGCCCTCAAGGCAATCGTCTCGATGTACCATCTCCTCGTTCGGTTCCCGACCAAAAATGGGGTCGGAGAGATGCGCGGGGATCAACAGCTCGCTCGACGATGCTTCCAGATCTCTGCTCAAAATGATGAGTTGAGGGGCTCCCTGACGATCGACAAGCTGGACCAACGGGAGGAGGAAGAACGGGGTTCACCAGCCGAGCAGCTCGTATCGATCCCGATAGCGAAAAATCCTGATCGGAAGGTTTGGGTCGGATCTTATCTACCCGACCCCGAACGACGACGATTGACGGAGCTGCTAACGGCCAATGCCGACATATTTGCTTGGTCGGCAGTCGATATGTCGGGCATCCCCCCAGAGACGATAACCTACCGACTCAACATCGACCCGATGATGAGGCCGGTGAGGCAGAAGAAAAGGTCCTTCACCCCAGAGAGACAGAGGGCCATCGACGAAGAAGTAGACAAGCTACTCGAAGCGGGCTTCATCCGAGAATCCACGTATCCCGATTGGCTCGCCAATATTGTCATGATCAAAAAAGCCAACGGGAAGTGGAGGATTTGCATCGACTATACCGACTTGAACCGAGCCTGCCGAAAGGATAGCTTTCCACTTCTGAAGATCGACCAGCTGGTGGATGCGACGTCCGGATTTCGACTGCTCAGCTTCATGGATGCCTTCGCCGGATACAACCAGATCCAGATGGTGCCTGAAGACGAGGAGCATACCGCCTTCGTGACTCCCAAGGGCCTCTACTGTTATCGGGTGATGCCCTTCGGACTGAAGAACGCCGGCGCCACCTACCAGCGACTTGTCAATAAGGTCTTTAAAGACCAGATCGGACGCAACATGGAGGTGTACGTGGATGACTTGCTGGTGAAAAGTGCGCAGATCCCAGATCATGTTCAGGATCTCGAGGAGACCTTCCACACTCTACGACGACACCGAATGAAGCTCAACCCGACCAAGTGCGCTTTTGGGGTGACCTCAGGGAAGTTCCTCGGATTCCTCATTTCTCAGAGAGGGATTGAGGCCAACCCTGAGAAAATAAAGGCAATCCTCGACATGCGTCATCCGAACACCAAGAAGGAGGTCCAACAGCTGAACGAAAAAATCATCGCTCTTAGCCGATTCATTTCTCGATCAGCTGAAAGGTGCCTCCCGTTTTTCAAAACTTTGCGCCAGGCAAATAGTTTTTCTTGGTCGGATGAGTGCCAACGGGCCTTCGAAGACCTGAAGAAGTACTTGGCTTCCCCGCCGCTGCTCGTAAAGCCGCAGGTCGGGGAGACCTTGTATCTCTACTTGGCCACATCTTCTGAGGCGATCAGTTTGGAGCTCGTCCGAGAAAATGAGAACCGAACCCATCAGCCTATCTACTACATCAGCAAGGTGCTCCACGACGTCGAAGCCAGATATTCGGAGATGGAAAAGATGATTTTCACCCTGACCGTCTCCGCACAACGACTCCGTCCATACTTCCAGGCTCATGCCATAGTGGTGCTCACCAACCAGCCCCTGAGGGCGATATTGCGTGGATCGGACACATCTGGACGACTGGCAAAGTGGGCGATGAAGCTCAGCGAGTTCGACATTCAGTACCGACCGCGGCCCACCTTGAAGGCTCAGGTCTTGGCCGACTTTATCGCCGAGTGCCCGACAACCGACCAAGGGTCGGGAGCTGCGGACCCAGGATGAGACGCGGTCTCCGAGCCAGATCCGGTCTCCACCTGGGTACTGCACATCGACGGAGCTTCAAACGCTCAGGGGAGCGGGGCCGGGCTCCTGCTCACGAATTCGGATGGGGTGGTCACCGAGTACGCCCTCCGATTCAACTTCAAGGCCTCCAACAACCAAGCCGAGTATGAAGCACTCTTCGCTGGCTTGAGGATGGCGAGGGAACTGGGCGTCGACAGCCTCCGGGCATTCTCCGACTCTCAGCTGATCGTGGGACAGGTCAAGGACGAATTCGAGGCACGAGATCCGACCATGGTCAAATACCTTCAGAAAGTGAAGGACCTCGTGGCACGCCTCAGGTATTTTGAAATTTCCCACATCCCTAGGTCGGAGAACGCCCGTGCCGACGCACTCTCCAGACTGGCGACTTCGGCTTTCGACTCTCTGGGTCAGATGTTCGTGGAAAACCTCGAGCAGCCGAGCATCGATCGGGTCGAAGAAGTGCAGCAGCTAACGCCCGAACCAAGCTGGATGGACCCGATCGTTCGGTATTTGACCGACGGGATCGGCCCCGAGGATCCCACGGAGGCCAAGCGGCTCTGATGGTCGGCCTCCCAATATGTAATCATGGATGGCCGACTCTACAAGAGGTCGTTCTCCCTCCCCTTGCTTAGGTGCTTGGGGCCGACCGACGCCGACTACGCCCTCCGAGAGGTGCACGAAGAAATTTGCGGGAATCACTTGGGGGGCAAGTCCCTGGCCTACAAAGTCCTGCGACAGGGTTACTATTGGCCCACCATGAGGAAGGACGCGGCCGAGTTGGTTCGGAGGTGCGAACCTTGTCAGAAGTACGCCAACATTCAACACCAACCGGCCAGCCAAATTGCTCCTATTGTCGCTCCATGGCCCTTCGCCCAGTGGGGGGTCGACATTCTCGGTCCTTTTCCTCCAGCATCGGGTCAGAAAAAGTTCATAGTTGTCGCCATCGACTACTTCACCAAATGGGTGGAGGCCGAACCCTTGGCGCAGATCACCGAGCGGAAGATGGAGGAGTTTGTCCAAAAGTCCATCATCTTCAGGTTCGGGTTGCCGCATACTATCATCACCGACAACGGGCGGCAATTCGACAATCAAGACTTCAGAGACTTCTGCACCAGGTTCCACATCACACACCGACTGACTTCAATCGGGCACCCACAGTCCAACGGCGAAGTCGAGGTGACCAACCGAACCTTACTCCACGGACTCAAGACCCGACTAAATGAAGCCAAAGGCCTCTGGGTCGACAAGCTAGGCTCCGTTCTGTGGGCTTACCGAACGACCCCCCGCATTCCGACCGGGGAGTCGCCTTTCAGCTTGGCCTATGGAACGGAGGCAATGATCCCGCTCGAGATTGGACTGCCGTCTTTAAGGGTCGAGCGGTATCAAGAATCGGACAACTCCGAGTGTCGGAGGGCCGACCTAGACCTCCTCCCCGAACTACGAGATGAGGCTCAAATTCGCATGGCTTCGTACCGACAGAAGGTCGCTCGGTATTACAACGCCAAGGTCAGACCAAAGCTTTTCAGGCCTGGTGACTTGGTCCTGAGACAAGCAGAGGTCTCGAAGCCCCTGGACCAAGGGAAGTTGGCTCCAAATTGGGAAGGGCCCTACAAGGTAGCAGACACCTATGGTCCGAGAGCCTACCGACTGGAGACCCTTGAAGGGAAACCCATTCTCCGAACTTGGAACGCCGACAACCTGAAGTTGTATTACTAATAAACTTTGTAATTGTCCAGTCGGAATACAAATTCGATTTGAAATCTTGGAGTTTTAACTCTTCGACTAACGATCGGCGCTCACCAAGCTCAAGCCCCGACATACCGACTTGGACTTGGTATCCGCCAGAAACCGACGATCTTATCGTCGGTAGCGCATCGGACTCTTACAAGGACCGATGCATCCAGATGAACGGGAGTCGACACTCCTTCTACGGTCGAACTTTCGGGCCAGACCATCGGCTAACATGCCGATCGGGCCCCGACCAAAGAAAGACGAAATGCCTGCGCGACCGACGTCGCGACTCCCGACCGAGCTATGGCCGGTCGAAGGATATTCGGCTTACCACTGTCTATCGCACAATGCGGCCTCAGTCGCATTCACGATTCACCGACCGGGCTATCGCCGGCCGAAAGATATTCGACTTGCCACCGTATATCGCGAGGCGTAGTAAGTATACCCGACACAAGGGTATCGGGGTCCGACCTATCGGTGCTCCCTCGACCGAATGCGCCGGACGACATTCGACTGAACGCGTCAGAGGGGACCCGACTACCGAACCTTTACCACGGTCGGTCGGCTCCCGACTCAACAGGCGTGCCCGACTGACGACCTTGACTATCAAAGGCCGATCCAAAGTCGGGACTTACTCTATCTTCGTGGCGGCACGAGTTGCCGAACGTCCTAACCGACCTATATGAGTTAGCGACTTACATGAGTTAACGACTTACGAAGACATTCAACAATACACAAGAAAAAGACCGAGCAGAAGAAAAAGTAAAGGAAGTTTTCATTCAAAGTCAAAAGGAAGTTTACAAAGTCGGGTCGAAGCCCGATTACAAGTATTCCAAAAAAAGAAAAGACAAAAGAAACAAAAGTCGGCAACGCCCGATCATCCCTCTGAGTCGATCTCCTCGACCGACAGGAGATCGGGGATGACCGGTGTGTCGACCACGATCGGTGCTGGGTCGACGGCCGAAGCAGGACCGTCGGTCGGCGGGGGGCTGGCAGTCGGCGCCACTTGCTCCGGGATGGCTTCCTCCGCCACGACGGTGCCTCCCGATGGCTGGTCGGCCATCTCCTCGGTGGCTTGCTCCTCGGCCCCCGGCGGGACGATGCTGCTGATGTCCAGCTTCGGGTACAAGGCATGGACCGCATCCCAACCGTCCTCGTACCCCACCCGGTACGATGCGAAGCCGGACTCCAGCATTTCCTCCCGATACTGGTCGGTGGCACGGAAGTCCTCCACCGCCCGACTGGCCGACTCCTTCGCCGACCTTGCTTCCTCCTCCGCCCGACCGAGCGAGTCCTTTGCCGACTCTGCCTCTGCCTTCGCTATGTCGGCGTCGGCCTGGGCGATCGATAGATCCTCCTCGGCTTTGGCGAGCTTCTCCAGGCTGACCTGAAGCTGCTCGCGCTCGCCTTGAAGTTCGGCGGCAACGCCATCCCGCTTGCGCCGCAGACGATGTGCAGTCCGGCCCTTGCGCTTGGCTTCTTTTTTGGCCGACCTTAGCTCGGACCCGAGCCGGGAGACTTCGTCTACCAACTTGGCCTCCCGGTCGGCCGACTGCTTTAGGTGGTCGACCAACATTGCTCGGTCGGCTTCGACCGCCGCCGACCTTTCCTTCCAAGCCGCCCGGACGTTCTCGAACCTCCGGTACCCGGCTTCAAGCTCCGACATGGTGTAGATCAGCTGCTGACACAAATGTTTCGTCAGAAAAACAAAGTGACGAAAATTCTAAGGGAGAAGGAGGCGGAACAAGACTTACCTCGACCATGGTCGGGTAGAACGATGACAGCATCTCGATCACTTGCCGAGACCTCAACGCCTCCACGTCGGTCGGGAGGAGGATTCCCTGGCACAGCCTCCTCGCCAGATTGTGGTCAGCCAACGCCGACGCCCCTTCGGGGAACTGTGCGCTGGGCGGCACAGTTCGACTCCCCGACCTTGTTTCGTCCGCGGGGTCCATCGAGGCCTTCCCCCGATCGGCCGCCCCGACCGACGAAACCGGTAGCGAGGGGATGCTCGAGGTTGAACCGGCACCCCCCATTGCGGCCACAGACGCCGCCGGATGATGTTCGGTTTCCCGAACGTCATCTGGCTCCACCGCCGCCGGTGAGGCCGCCGATGTTCCTTCGGCCGCTTCTTCCACCGGCCTCTCCTCCGCATGCGCTGCCGGAGCCGCGAGCGCTTTCACTGGCTCTGATTGGTCTGTCGCCGACGCTTCGACGGTCGGCGCCGCTGGAGTAGGCTTCTTCGGAGGACGCGAAGGTCCTGCCCCCGATGCCGGCCTCTTCCTTGTTGCAAATTGCCGGATCTCGGCGTCGGTCGGCCGCATTCTTGGAGGTGTCCCTGCGATACCGACAGATGTGTTAATCAAAGAGCCGGACAAAGGGCCGAATGAAAAAAGGACCGGGGGATCGGGCGATACCTAGTCGGGGGATCAAGCTCAAGCCGGCGTCATAGAGAGCTTGTTCGGTAACAAGCTCCCTCTGCTTCGGGACCGACATATCTTTGAGTCGGTGGAAGTCCTCCCGGTCGTCCGCCTCCACCCGGCTGTTGTCATTTGCGTCGGTTCGGGGCACGCCCCAGTGGGAAGGGAAGCCCCAAGGAGATGGAGATGATACAAAGAAAAACTGGTTCTTCCACCCATGGATGGACGATGGAAGACCAGTGATGAAAGAAAGACCCTTCCGGGAGTTGAAGAGCCACCACCCTCGGGCCTTAGGGTGGGGTCGGAGCACAAAGAATGCCCGGAAGAGCGAAATACGAGGGTTGGTCGGCAAAAGCTGACACAACAGCGCGAAGCTGATTATCAGTCGGACAGAGTTCGGCGCCAATTGCGCCGGACAAAGTCCGTAATAATTCTGCAGATTCCGGACGAACTCCGGAATCGGGAGACGAAGACCCGCGTGAAGGTCTTCGACATACAACGCCAGTTGGCCAGGCGGAGGGTTGTTAACCCGACCGCCGGCCCCTGGGGCGGAGAGTTGAAACTGCTCCGGGATGCGATACTGCTTCCGAAGCCGATCAACGTTCGGCCCCGAAAGCGAGGAAACCTCAACTTCCGGAGTCGACCGGGAGTCGTCGGTCGGATTTCCCGACCGAGCTCCCCGAGTCGGATTTCCGGCCATTACACCGGAACCGAACAAGAAGAAGAAGAAGCAAAGAGGAAGAAGAAGAAGAGGAAGGGAAGACCACGAACCGGCGATGAACCCTTCTGGAAGCTGGAGGAGAGGCTCTGCCTGCGACGACCGAGAAATCGCCCGGACAGAGTTTCTGCAGCAAAACGTCGATAGTGAAGTCCTGGGTCCGGATGGTCCTATATATATAGGACCGTCCGACGGCCGAGATGCCCCCGCGCCGACCGAAGACTCACGGATGTGCGACACGTGGCGGCCTCCGGGCGGCCTGATGATTCGGCGCGCTCATCCCGGGACGGCCGCACCGCCCTCATTAAATGCGGGGGGTGCCGGCCCAACCACCTCCGACACGTGGCAAACAGGGCCGCGGTTTCGCATTAAAGCGCCCGCGCCGATTCGCGTTCCCGATGGGATGCCTG
This sequence comes from Elaeis guineensis, assembly GCF_000442705.2. Taxonomy (NCBI): domain Eukaryota; kingdom Viridiplantae; phylum Streptophyta; class Magnoliopsida; order Arecales; family Arecaceae; genus Elaeis; species Elaeis guineensis. Next base: position 37,375,394 of record NC_026002.2, read on the forward strand.
ACAGCGCCCCCCGCTCCCAGAATCGGCGCTGGGCGACGGTCTGCGTTCCCCAGAAGCCGTCGGATATCCGGTCGCCTGACACCGAATCGTCCGGCACCCGACCTCCTGACGCCGACGTAACGTCTGACGACGACAAGACGGGACGTCTGACACCTGACGTCGACGTGACACCTGACACCGACTAGACGTCTGACGTCAGCAAATCGCTCGGCGTTCATGGGACGCCTAACGTCGACCCGCGGTACGGTCGGAATTTGGCGTACGACGAATCCGCTCCTTTTCGCCTGGGATTGCTGCCCAACTAAAAGCATCGGCCAGCTCACCGTCCGACTCAGGAGTGGAGGGGGGCAACTGTTGGGGAATACCCACCGACCGACCGACTGACAGCCGGACCGACCGACCGACTGACAGCCGGAGGGATCAATCGACCGACCGATGGCCGGAGGGACCGACCGACCGACCGACGTCCGGAGGGACCGACCGACCGACCGACGTCCGGAGGGACCGACCGACAGGCGCCATCGCCGGTCGAATTAACGGCCCACAACTGACTGAGGATGTGTCGGTCGGGCATACTTTTTCCGACCGACTGAACCTAGAAGTCTGTTGGCCGACTCACGCAAGACTCGCCGACCAACGGAGGGGCCCGACGCCTCTCAGCTGGCCACCGACCTAGGGTCGGTCGACTCCTCCAATCGCCGTACAGCCGCCAGAGCTTGTCAGTTCTGACAGCAACATGCGGCACGGCCACCTAGGGGCATTGTCCCGTCGAGGGCATTGTCAACCCTAGTGATTTGACGGCCCCACGGTGATATGACACTTTCACGGTGACTCTGACAGTCTACAGTGAGTTGACAATTCCTCAAATTGTCCGCGCTATTAATGACGGTGCCATACCGCGCTCCACTATATAAATCGGAGAAGACAACAGTGCAAGGGATCTCTCCACTTCTCGACTTGAAATCGACAGGCTCGCTCCTCTCCCTCTCTCTCTCGATTGAGCTCTCTGTCTTCATTTCACTGTTGCCCAGTCACCTCTCTGACTTGACCGTCGGAGGGTCCCCGCCGGAGCCGCCTCCGGTCAGTGTAGACTTCTCTTTTTTGCAGGCGCACATTCCCCGACGATCAGACGACGAGGCGATTGGCCGCAACAATATTATATTATATATAATATAATATTATTTATAAAAATAATAAAATAAATAATATAATTTAATTATTTATTATAAAATTATATATAATTTTGTTAGAATTATATGCCGCCAAATACACCCTTAAGCCGTTATACGTGGGTTTAGCAGTTTTCGTTCTATTGAGATGACTCAGGGGAGGGATCTTTAATTTGTCCACCGGGTGATATAAGTACGGCGGGTAGGTGAGTTTAAAGGAATTCTTAATGGCAAGTACTGCTAGCTGTTCGTACAGTAGGCATGAACGTCATATAACACTCCTCTTAAATTTGAGAACAGAACCGACCAAATCATCGTTGCATAATGGCCTAGATTTGGTTCTCTCTTTTTAATTTATACATGGATGCGACATTCCGACCTTGATGCAATTTATGTGTAAGGCTGAAATTATTGAAGCTCCCAAATGATCCAACTAAATCTCCGGTCAAGATCCAGCATCCTACCAATGATCCAAATCCAACCGTAAAATTCACAATCAATATATAGCCGGCTCAGCCACAACGGGTATATCCTATATTATCCTTTAATCCACGTAGATCATGATTGAGTCAGGTTTAACATCATTTATTATAATTTAAAATTTTATTTAAAAATTAATTAAAAATAATATTTAAATTTTTTGATTATATATAAATATTTAGAATCTACTCATTACATTATCTATATGAAACTAAACACGCACTCCACGTGAATCTTCTTTTGATTTGGTGAGAATGCTAAAGCTTAATTAGGAGCATGCAGCAGGTATTGTTTAATCTCATGTTAGCTTTGAAATGAATAGATTTTAGATATTTATATTGGATCGATAAAAATTTAAATAATAATTTTAATTAATTTTTATAGGTAAGGTTCTACGTGGTTACATTAGCTTTTGCCCAAAGATTTTAAAATTTAAAATCCAACCAAGAGAGTCGTTGCTCTTTATTTGGGTAAACTTCTTATATAGTGTTTTGTATCAAGTGAGTCAACTGAGCTACTACTAAAAAATTATGATGGATTGATTATATCCAAAAGCACAATGCCTTCAAATTAAATTTTTGACACATAAGACTCTGCCCCGCCAACAAAAAAAAAAAAAAAAAGAAAGAAAAGTTAAAGATCAGGAACTAGAGAATGGACCGAGCATCACTGGTGGACTAAATCAGAGAGGGAGCATTTATATTACAGAATTACAGCTTCCGGAGATCAAATAGAGCACAAAATTTTATCTATTTCCGGATCCATTACACGACGATGAGAATACTAATCCAAACATCTTACACACCAACTTAAAATCAAAAACAACAGCATCGATGGATTATTTATGTAGCATGGCTTTAACTTCCAAAGACCGTTCATCAGGAGGCAGAGGTAGATGAAATAGGAGTGGTCATGGAAAAAAGAAAAAAAAAAAAAAGAGAAAGTGGGAGAAGGGTGGAGCTAGCAGTGTTGAGACCCAGGGAGTGGGAAAGAAGAGAGAGTGGGTGAGGAAGAGGGAGGAGAGACAGGCAGATAGCATTAGAGGTGGGTCATGGACATGAATGGGTGGACTATTAAGAATTCAAATTCAATAGAATTGGGGTGCATTTTGTTTGGAATTAGAAGTGGAATAGATTGGGATGGAAATTGGAAGAGTCATATAATTTTCAGTCATTTTGTTTGTGATCAAAATTGAAATTAGAATTGAAATGATATTTGAACATTAACAAGAAATAGGAATTAGATTTTGGAGGATTAAAGACGTTCCTACTCTCCTCTAAAATCCAAACAGAAATAAAACTTTTCAAATCAAACGGTTAGAATAAGAATTATTCATTTTTATTTTTATTCCGCACATTTCTCCGACCAATCATATTTTTGGTATCAGGAAGCGTCACATGATCAGGTCATTGCCTTCACCTATCCATTTCTTTTTAGAAAAGAGGTCCCCACGCAATTATTATCGGACCTGTACCTGCCCTAACAAAAAGGCTACCGTTGAATTGGCTCATTCCAATGACCCCCTTCGATATAAAACAAAGCTCCCAAATGGTCCCCAAAAATCCACATGCACTGTTTCATGCCAGGCATTAGTACCTTTCTCTTACCAATTCCATTCCCTAATCTCACAATCGGATTAGTAAAGTTTTCACCTAACATGTAAATGGTGACCTCATCACAGCATTACCACACCAACATCGGCTTCTAAGATAGGTCACTTCCATATATCTAGCATAAATAGATCATATGGTAACATTGTTTATAATTATTTCACATTGATGGCTAGAATTTGAACTTTATTATTGTTCTACTAGTCCCCTTGGTGGTTGCTTTATCTTGAATTAATATTTATTTAAAAAAATAATTTTTAAAAAAATATATTTTATTATATTAAAAATAATATTAAAAAATATTATATTTAATTGAAGGTGACCTTATAAAATATTGTCAGATTTTCAACATGCATTTGAATTAACAATTTAAATATTAAAATATACGGGCATGAGTTAATAAATATTTTTAAATTAATATAATAAAAATAATATGTTAATATAATATCAACATCATATATATTAATATGATCAATATTAATTATATGATATAATTAATAATATTAATATAATATAAATGATATTATTTTTATTAAAAAATATGATAATTTTAAATTATCTTCACTCGATAACGTAATATAGGAAATTAAATAATTCTTGATGGTATTTATTTTATTTTTTTTCTTACAAAAATAGATATGAATTCATCATTTATTTTATAATATTTTTATATTAAATATGATAATATAATATGATTATCCCTGACCAAAGGGTCTTAGTTAGTAAGTATGTATTATATAATTAAGCCATATATAAATAAATTAATAATATGCCCCCCACTCCATGCCCCGACCCCCCCCTCCCTCTCGCCCCTTTTCGTCTGACTTAAAAATGGGATGTAAATCTCCTGAGGATGCCGAGCCCGCTTCCCCCGAGAGACCCGGACATCGCGCACGAGCAAGAGAGTGAGAGACAACCAAAGATGGAATCCTTTTCAATCTCGCCAGGATATGGAGGTCATCAAACAAGCTCATAAATACGATCCGATAGATCTTTCGTTCTTTTTTCATCGTTTCTTCCATCTTGATCCCCTTTCCTTTGTTTTTTTTTTTTCAAATCAAATTCTGCCTTCTTGATAGTTTTCTTCGATTTTTTTTTGCAAGACTTTGTGTTGGTTTCGATTTTTCTGTTTCTTGGTTTGGTTCCGATCATAAAGCCGCATTCTTGATTGATTGAGATATGTAGCTGGATCCTTTATCTTAAATTGGAATGGGATCTGCGGAGAGTTTTGGGTGATTGGCTTTTGCTTGTGGGGAGGGAGTTATTTCTTCGTTGTTATGATGATGTTTTCTTAGAGGCTTTTACGTATTTGTCTGTCCTTTTATACATAGTTTCTTAATCAAGATTTAGTACATAATTGAATGGCGGCTTGTTGTTTGGTTAGCTGATTCTTGATTAAGAGCTTCCAGGGTTCTCTATGCTTCTTCTTGTTTCCATGACTGTTATATGTTTGACTCTGGTTCTCAATCGGTTTCTGCCGACATTGTTGTTCTTGGGTCGATAGAATTTTGATGCCTTCGAGCTAAATTGGGCCTTTTCTTGTGGTATTAGTGATCAAATGGCCAATAGAAACACACAGACCCATGGCCTTGTGAGCCGAAAGTTCCTGTGCTGTTGGCTCTTCCTTGTGATAGTCCTGGTTCTCTACTGTATCTTCTCTTGGGATTCCACCTCCCTGCCTGCTCCCATCGACCATAGCCTTTTTCCCAATCAAAAGGCCTTCTCGTTGTTCGAAAACCAGAGCATTCCTCTAAGGGATGAACTGAGGGATGACCTGCCATTGAACCAGGAGACCTATTCCTTGGATCAACCCAAAGAACAAGAACTTAAGAAATGTGATCCGAGCAAGGCAATCTTGAAGGTTTTCATGTATGATATGCCTCCTGAGTTTCATTTTGGTTTGTTGGATTGGGTGGCCGATGGCAAGAGTGTCTGGCCAGATATCCGAACGAAAATTCCATCCTATCCTGGTGGGTTGAATCTCCAGCATAGCATAGAGTACTGGCTCACATTGGATTTGTTGTCCTCAAGATTTCCCGATCGTAGTGGCCCATGCACTGCTGTAAGAGTTGAGGACTCTCGTGAAGCCGATGTTGTGTTTGTGCCATTCTTCTCATCTTTGAGCTATAACCGGCATTCGAAAATCAAACCACCAGAAAAGGTTAGTCGGAACAAGATGCTGCAGCAGAAACTGGTAATGTATTTAACAGCTCAAGAGGAATGGAAAAGGTCAGGGGGAAAAGACCATATCATAATGGCACACCATCCAAACAGCATGCTGGATGCTCGGACGAAATTGTGGCCTTGCATGTTCATTCTTGCAGATTTTGGAAGGTATATTCCACGTGTAGCTAATGTGGAGAAAGACATTATTGCTCCTTACAAGCATGTGATCAAGACCTTTGTGAATGACACATCTATGTATGATGATCGCCCTACATTATTATATTTTCAAGGAGCCATCTACAGGAAAGATGTAAGCACCTTTCCACTTTCTCTTGTTTGATGCTTCTGTTATTGCTTCTGTCATTCAGTCTTTGTAGTTGTATTAGCACTTTGATGACTGATAGTTGTAATTTTATAATTCCAACTGGTTAGCATATCATTCAATGTAGCTAACTGTATATCCTTTACCACTTACGGATTAAGCAGAGTTAATGCAACCTGTTTGAACAAAGATAACTTTTAGAAGCGTGGAAAAGCCTATTTGATGAAAACTCAACTGGTTAATGACATTGTAACTTGTAAATAGGTCTAAACAATGATGATGTAAAGTTCATCTCACAAACCAGATGGTTATCCAGGAACACAAATACTTCTGTAATTCACATTCAAATGATGCATGGGGGCCATATCTAATTCTTAGAAGCAATGGATTGATTATGAAGCAAGAAACCAAAGAACAAAATGATGTGCTTCCAATGTTAAAAATTCTTCCATGATGAAAATTATGTCAAGGACTTTTTGGTAAAATGATAACAATCCTCTGAAGTTGTTCACACAATATTGATTGTGGAGCTGCTATTTGAACAGACATTGTTTAAGCATCTTTCAAGTATCCATAACCAGGAGCTAGTGAAGAGAACTTAAATTCACATTGTTATTTTGGAGTGTATTAAAATGCAAGGCCTGCTTGAGATGAACCTTTGACTTGTTGATTATGACCTTTATCATGTCATTAACTTGGATTTGGTGGTTAAAGTGTGCTACCGATAATTTTCATATCTTCTAATCATTGGATCAAGACATTTATGAATGACTCATCTGATATTGATGATCACCCAACTTTATTACATTTGCAAGGAGCCACGACCTCCTACAAAAGAAGGCCAAATGCTTTCCCAATAATATTGTTTTGGTTTTTTTTCCATTCCTCCCTGGTCCTTTTTTGTAGTTTCATCGGCAGTTTGATGACTAGTTGTTGTTCATTCATCATTTCAACTGATCAGCACATCATGTGATATTATCTATTGTTCTACTATAGTCTATTCATAGCCTCTCATGAATCAAGCAATTTGTTAGAGCAAAGATAACTATTATAGGCATGGTACTTGACTGAAAATTCAACTGTTTAAAATGGCTTTGTTGGATTTTGCACATCTAAACAATGGTTATGTAGATTTTAGCTCCTTAGGTATATTGTCAGCCCTCCGTTCAAGAAAAGCAAAATGTACATTGTCAGCCAGAAGACCTATTTCTGTGCTACAAAGTCAAATAACCAATTACCTTTCTTTATTTTAAATGAAAGGGATGATGCATAAGGGAAATATCTAATTCTTAGAGGCATAGGATTGCTTTTGGGGAACCAAAAAAAGGATTCCTTTGTGCCTGTTTGTGCCCGCCGGGACTGCGAGGGATTTCCAATATTAAGATTCCCACCGACTTAATTGGTAAAGTTACCACAGTACTTTGTAATTTTGTTGCCATGAACTCATTGGTCGAACGGCTATTCAAATCTACATAATGAAAGCACCTTATGTGTCCTCATTATCAGGAATCAAGGCACCAAACCTTGAAGTTATGTCTTTGCTCTGGAATGTATCAAAATTCAAGCCCTGGGGTGAGCTAGGACTTGCTGCTTGTGACTCTCTATCATCTATCATCTTATTACTTGGAATTGGTGGTTAAGGTGTGCCATTTTAGTGTTTGTATCTTCTACTTGTTCCATTTTCCCGCACTCGTATAATCTAGTCATGAAGAACTTTAAATTCATAACCTTTCATTCTGATCATCTTTATACAAACTCCAAGAACGGTAGTCTTACCAGCTTCTGATCCCTAAACAAGTAATACCTGGAATCTCAGCTACATCTTGTATCATGATGATACTTATTCCTTTTTGATTTTTTTTTTTTTAATACTTGAAGTTTTCTAAGACTTGTTTTTTTGTTTATAGCTGATGCAATATCACATTCCATCTTCAGCCTTTCAACAACCTGGTCCATGGTTGGCTAAGCCCAGTCATTATCAGTACAAGATATGTTTAGTCCAGCTTTTGTTCCGCACAGAAATCAATTTTTCCTATTTTGTGAGAATTTGCTTTTGTTTTTACTTTAATGAAGACAGCAGTATCGTGTCCTTGAGACTTTTTAAGTCTTGATATTAATGGGATCTTATTTTCAATGTTTGTTTTTCTATTCAGCATGTCAGCTCATAATTCCTTACCCTAAAAGATTGCTTTCTTCCCCCTTACACTAAAAGATTGCTTTCTTCCCACTTTTGTTATACTCCTTCCAAGTCCAGTAAGTATCTTAATGGCTGCTTGTTGGGTGCATTAACTTAAATTGCACGGCCAAGCTAGATATCCTACCTGCCAGTAAGCTTTCTAGCTTTCATATAAGGGTACTTCTATTGTCTAAAGTTTCCTTTGTTTAAAAGGTGGAATCACTTCAACATATTGACATCACGTTGAAAATCGATTGTAAATATGTCTCGTTTTGACAAATTGTACCCTGATTTGTACGGCCAACACTGCAGAGATAGATTGAGCTTCTTGGTCAAGTATGCCATTTTAGCATTTAAAAATTTATTAAGTCATCGAGTACCTCATCAAAAGAGTTTTTCAGGGAGGCTAAAGTCATAATCAATATTGAATAAGATACTTCTATAAGTCTATTCATTTTTGGTCCATGAAAGAATCAATTAGTGGTTGAATAGTCACCATAAGCATATTCTTCATTAACCATGGAGTGGAGCAATTCCTTCAACTGAGTTATTCCGTTTAGTTAGTGATTCTACCTTCCAATGAGTGATTTCTAGATCCATTAGCAGCCTGTTCTGAATTGATTTTTTCCTCGTTGTATCATTCTTTGTTATTGCACGCATTCAGCACCAGACAGCACACTAACACCAAATTGTTTTTGGCTGTTCTGCATCTTTTACGTCAATTAGCAAATGCCTATAGTAGCTTGGATCGAATATCGAAGATGGTGGACCATTTGTTTGTTGACTGTGGTGACTGGTGACTAAGCAACGTCCAGTGTTGTATTATTATGGAATTTATTGATGACAGTGGGATTTTCATGTGATGCCATAAATAGTTTCATGAACACAGGACAGTTGTATTCTAGCCAACCAGGAGGGTTTAATTGAACTGCATTGAGTTGTATTTATAAACCAGGAACTTCTCTTCGGACAGAACAGACACCAGGAAATTGGTATCTTATCTTCAAACTCTATGAAGAGGTTGAAGTATTATGTCTTCTACCATGCCATGTCACTTGGAAATAGTCTCTGATGCCATCACCAACTTATTTTTTTAAAGTTAATATGGAAACCTTGGTGATGATGATTCATAAATTTAGCCAGCACCTGAAGGATGAGCAAGTGGTTGATGCAACTGTCATTCCATTGCATCCTTACCATAGGGTGGTGAGTATGAAGAGTGGGGGGGGGGGGGGGTGATGGTTATGGATTGGAACAGAGAGAAGTTGTAGTTAACTGCTGCTCTCCATTATCTCATGTGCATCACAATTTTCTTTCAACCAGTAAATTTAGGCCCATCTTATGTTGGAACTTATCTAGCTGAGGTTGATTTCTGAAATCTTCATTATTTCTTATAAATTTTACTTTACCAAGATAATCTGCACTGCCATATAGAATATGTCTGTATTCATACTGATTCTGAAACTACCAACCAGTGATGCAGTCTTGTCGAATCTTGTTTTGTAAAATGATGCCTTTTTGTTGGATAGAAAAATGATGCCTTTCATAGATGATGCATTGTTTATGCTTTAGTTTGAGTTTCTTGTTTGGTGGGTCTGAAGATGTGCCAACTCTTTACTTTGGATCTAATTTCAATCCAACAAGAAACATCACCCTTTCTTTATGTAAGCTAACCATTCCTCACGATTCACCAGCTAAGATGTGAAGAGAATTGCACATTGAGTGACTAAATGATTTTTTTGATCTAGCAGACGAAGGTAACTTTCAAATATTTTATGAGTTGGATATGGTTTTTGAGCAATGTCTCTATCTTCTCGATGTCTCTATTTTCTGACCTGTTAAGCTTTTAATAATCAACATTTCATAAATTGGGCCCTGAGAATTGAGTTTGTGCATGTCTCTTAAAATATAACATGCATTAATATAATATTTTGCTACTTTGTTCTTTTCTACAACACTGTTAAGCTTTTAAACACTACTGACCTTTCTTGCAGATAAAGCCTGTTATATACATTTACATACAGTATTGCAATGGTTAATTCTTAACATTATATTTGACTGTAAATGATTTTTAACTTCTCTACCCCGTATCTTTATTGTATACCAGTACTAATCAATGAGTTCATGTGGATTTGTGATATTAGATAAAGCTTAATTCTCTCTGTTGTTACACTTTGAATTCTTCATATGTTGTTACACTTTGATTTCTTCATATGAGGTTCTAATATTTCAACACGGAACTGTCATGGATCATAGAAGTTTTAGCTTTAAAAAAACTCATTAACCAATGTAGTCTTTAAATTTCTTGACTTCTATTGAACTCCATTTGCCTTTCTAGTAGTAGTATGAAATTTTTCTTAATTGACAGTCATCTCGATTTCACCCATAGGGGGGGAGCATTCGACAAGAGCTCTTTTATCTTCTCAGAAACGAAAAGGATGTACACTTCTCGTTTGGCAGTGTTCAAGCGAATGGGATCAATGAAGCCAGCCAAGGGATGCATTCATCAAAATTCTGTCTGAATATTGCGGGGGATACTCCTTCCTCCAATCGCCTTTTTGATGCCATAACCAGCCACTGTGTCCCTGTCATTATAAGTGATGAGATTGAACTCCCATTCGAGGATGTCCTGGACTACTCTGAATTCTGCATCTTTGTCCGTGCTTCTGATGCAGTCAAGGAAGGTTTCTTGATGAAGCTGATTAGAGGCATAAGCCGAGAGGAATGGACACGAATGTGGAAAAAGCTGAAGGAGGTTGAGGGCTATTTTGAGTTCCAGTACCCTTCTCGGAAGGATGATGCAGTGCAGATGATCTGGCAGGCGGTGGCTAGAAAGGTACCTGCAATTCGGCTGAAGGTACACAGGTCCAGACGATTTTCTCGGTTTAAAATTGGGAGATAGAATCTGAACCGAAGGATGCCTCACTTTTACAAATGACTGCTGGAGTGCTGAGGATCTTGTTTCGTATCATTTCTCCGGCAAACAGATTTAGTCTCAGGATATGAGGAATATTTGGGATCTAACGGAGTTTATATTCCATCGTAGCAATTTTCTCTGACCATGTAAAATTGCAGCTTGTGAGGGGGGGGGGGAATGTGTTCTTAATGTAGGATTTGAGCATTGATTTTTGAGTTTTGGTCTGTAAACAGTAGGGTGTCAGTTGGCATCCTTGTATCGACTCGTACTCCAACAGAGAGACATTATAGCCTTTTCCCATTCAAGTCTAACAAGAGGAGAAAGGTCATTGGACTGTCAAAACACCGGAACAAAAGTCATTGAATGTAGAAATGCCAGTGGATCCTTGAGGTATTCAGTAGTAGCCATCTTTGAGTTTATTCTTTACAGATTTTACTGACTCCTTTATCATATTCCACCACAGACAGGTCGGGCTGCTATAGAAGGCCACAAATTTACCTTCAATATTCAGTCATTGAAGGCCACATAATTTTTTTCTTCAATTTTTTGTCCTTTTCATTGATGAAGGCTTATAGCTAGGGGATCCATGAATAATATAGGCTCTGTTTGCTATTGCTACGGTTTTTGGTTTTCAGATTTTAAAGTCAAATGCGAAAAATCTGACACAAAAATTATTTGGTACCTCAGTTTTTTCATTTTTTTAACAATTCTAGTTTGATTTTTGAAAGAAAATAGTAACAATTATAAAAGAGAGAGCTTTTGTTTGCTGGCTCTTGCACCATATTTCCACGCGCGTAACGGTCGGATCTTTTATGCCACGCTAGGTACATCCAGTCATCCACACTTTATCTTGATGACAGTCTGCTTGCTATCAACAATGGTGCAAAATGTGCCCTTCGAGATTGGTGTATCATGTGGACCTCGGACGGTGGAGAAGTAGTGCACTTGCGTGAACACCATTGTTTTCTAGGCCACGTCATATGCCTGCCAGCCTGACCCACAACCGCTCTCCCTCCTTTGTATCGTAGAAAGTAGAATAATGATAATTTTATCTAATTTAATCCAAACATTTGTAATCTAATTAGATGATATGGAATGACATAATTTTGATTATGCATAAAATCATGAGTTTTTTGAAAATTTAAAATTTTATCTTAAATTTTTATTTAATGCAATCAGGTTATCTAATTTTTAATTTTTTTTTAATTTAAATTCTGATTGTAATTTCCGTCGGTATGCTGTGATGGAGTTATGATGTGGTCTGTTGGTAAAAATCTGCTTATGTGACAAAAATAGATGCTTAAATCATATTCCCCATCTACTACAGTGATGGTATAAATAACTCCACACGTCTTTTGGCTAAGACTTTCTTTCCAAAAGAAGGGGAGTAGAAAGATGAAGATGTCGTGAGCAAAGTCTCTCACGAGTTCGTTGGGCTCTGATAATGGCAATGATGACAATGAGAAAAAAAAAAAAAAAAAGAGAACCTTGAGAGATCATCTTAAGAGTTATCGTCCAAAGAAGTGGAATTTGATGAGGACCTCCCCATAGAGTCCAGAACCTTAATGAAGGGTATCAAAGAGGACCTCTCCGAGCTCACCAAAATCTTAACTCACCAATTCTGAAGCATAGCGTCCTTCTTTGTCTTGCCATCGGCTCTCCTAAGACCCAACTCTCCAAAGATAAATTCTTCGACCTCCAATCACGATTGGAGTTCTGATTCCTCTGATCCAGTGGCCTATGGGTACTCTAGTGAGGCTGCAACAGCGGAGTCACCGAAAATCGCTGGAATCTAGAGCGATTTCACTGAGATCAGTGGGAAGGTTAGGAGTGGGATCTTGATGCTGTCAACTATCAAAATGACGTCGTAGATCTTTAAGATTGCATTTACTTTTCTGTCATTTGGAGCCGAGAATGAAGAGGAGGAGGTGGAGGACGAGGAGGAAGAAAATTTTTGAATTAAAACTCTAATTGAAGAGGGGATAATCTAGAGAATAAAGTCCATAATTCTGCTCTGTCATTCATTTTGCCATATAAACATATTTTTACTATATAGATAAGTCACATCATATTTTCGTATCAATATATATGGTAATTAGGTTGAAAAAATTTGAGAGTATTGAACAAAAATTTAAGATAAAATTTACAATCTTTTAAAAATTTAGGGTTTTATGCATAATTAGCTTCACAAGGACGAGAGGATCCCGCGTCCTTGTGGAGGGAGGGGGGCATATGTTGCGAGTTCTTTTCCGTTCTCGGGGAATTGGGAACGGGTTCGGTTTATAATGCCCTGCTCTTTTACGTATCTCGGATCGCGGATTCGATCGTTTCTTCAGGATTCCGTTAGGACTCCAAGCTCTCGCAGTTATCCTCAACTTCCTCATCGATCCCAACGGTTCAATCCATAGCTCCTTTCTATTCCTAAATCAATTTTTTTTTTTTTTTTTATCATGCTCTCCTTTCTCTGGATTCAACCGCTCTTCTAATTACACCCCGACATTAGGGTTATTTCAAGATTCTAATTCTATCTACATTTGTTTATTCGCGATCTCTATCGTTTTTGTGAATCCTACGGAGGCGAGTTTTCATGAATTAGTTCTTGTTTTCATATATCACTCGTCAGTATGGATGCAAAATTGGTTTTTGATAACTGATTTGTTTCCGTCTTTCATTCCGTTTAGAGGGAAAATGAAATTGTTTCAAGTGGATGTGCTGAAGTTGTTAAACTACTTTCTTTTGTGGTATTTTAGATTGGTTGCGCTGTGGTTGGATCTCGTGTGGCATTATATAATGATCTGCTGCTGAGTAATCTGGTGGTGGCGCGCTGGTGGCGGCAGCTAGGCTCCTCTTCCTTGCAATTTTGCTGGATATGGCGTGGTTCATACTTTTCTCGCAAACGATGTGGTATGCCACTCGAGTATTCATTGCCAAAGCCTTGTTATGGATTACTAGTGTCTGCTGAAGTAGATCAATGAATGTGGTTATGGGCATATCATGAGATCTTCAAGCCTATATCTGCGCATGCATATTTTTGGTGTATTTCTTTAGTAAGGTGTCTGAGATAGACTTCATTAGCTGTTGAACTGAATTCAAATAAAGAAGTGAAAGAAGGCAGAAAAATAGTGTGAATATTCTTTCCCCAATGCCTTTGGGCTCTAGTATACATAAAAATGATATATATCACTAATAATTAAAAAAAAAATATGCATATCAGCATGTTAACACAAATTGTCAGATGTCATAAATCCCTGATCCAAAGAGCAGTTAAATTCAACCAACACTAGGTCTTACCTGAGCATTTTCCTGACCTGAAGTAATTCTGTATTTAAACTTAAGTACCATCATAAAAAGTTCTGTTCTGAAAAATAGACTACAGTTGGAATTTAAGGCATTGGACATCTTAGTCTTTAAAATCTTTTCTAAATTATAGTATGATAAATTTGTTATCTAATATATCTAATATATATATATTAAAATGGAGCAACCGTATTGGTCCATCTCCATTTAACACGTGGATAAAAGGTTTTGTGCCACGTGTCCAAGGCAGCATTTTTTTTTTTTGCTTTGGCGTGACAGAGAGCCATGGAGATGGATGGAAAAAATCCGTGAGGTGGGACAGCGGCCGACTCGTGGGAGTAGATGCCGAATCTGTCCTTGCGGCCGTTGTCGGAGAAGGAGGGGGCACCGGGATGGGGCAGTGGCCATCATTCGTGGCCATCGTTGGAGGAGGGGGCGTTGGTGCCTTCCCTATGCAGCTGCCTGTGGCGGAGGAGAACGACAGGGGTTGGGAGGTGGTTGCCATTGGCTCTTCTGTTGCCTTCTGTTGCCTACGACGACTGCTCCATCTTTGAGGGTGCGTGGCGGAGGGTGGTGTGGGCGAGACGGTGTGAGGTCGAGGAAGGCACAGAGGCGAGGGAGAGGGGCGCGGTGGAAAACTTATGGCTTGGGTCTAGTCGAGTTACTTCACCATCTCCGTTGGAGCACTTAGTGGAGCTCCGTCACTGGCCGCTCCTCCACCTCACCGCCGGCCACCAGCACCTCCACACGAGAGAACCTAAGGGAGATCCGGGGGTTTTCTTAGTTTTTGACGGGGGTGCTTTCTGGAGCATATGAGATTTTGAGCAAGGTGTGGTGATGTGAGTTGGTCCCTTAAGGTTTTGACAGCTTAATCTTGGTAGAAGAATTATATTTGGCAGGATTTGGGAGTTCTGATAATTATGGATTTCTGTTCTCGCGATAAAAAAAAATGATCAAAGGGAAAAAAAAAAGGAGGAGCAAAAAAAAATACCTAAGAAAAGAGAAATAGAGGTGAGAAGAGAAACGGATGTTTGGGGATGAGGGATGAAAAGAGAAGCGGATGTTTGGGGATGGAGGATGGGGGGGATGGGTTTATATCAACATTGCCTTTATGATATTTACAGTCCTATTGTAATTTGGAATTTTGTGAGAGGATAGGAGAGAGAAGATGATGGCAACATGAGTCGGGCTGGGTCCCTATGTCAATAATTGTGGGCCACATAAAGACAAGGTTATCGTTCGTTTCTATATAAAGAATCTTTGCTCATTATTACTCTTAATCGCTTATTATAAACTAATAATTTTTAAAAAAAAAAATAAATAAAGAAAAAAGAATAAGATTATCTTACGTCACTACATAAAGAATTTATCTATTTCTACTCGATCACTTATGATATACCAAATTTTTTTTTGAAAAAAAATAAATAAAGAACAAAGACAAGGTTATTATCAGTTGCTAGATAAGGCTTGCACTAGGCTAAGTTTCACCTTTCTGAAATATCATGTGGGTACATGAGGATAGTGAACTTTTGACGGTTTGCTGTTAGCCAATTGAGTTCTAACTTTTGTTCTGTCTTTTTTGCAGATCGAAGTAGATGAGGATAAAATTACTGTTATTGATACGACTATAAAAAAAGAGATATGCGTGGGATGCAAATAAGTAGTTGTACTCTGCTTAATGATGAGGATTCCTGAAAATATTTACATCTTACTCTCATGTTATTTAAACAATCTAATTTTATATTTTCATTTATAATATTTGATATCATCTATGATGTCTTTTATATTATGTTTGATTTTTAATTTATATAAACATTATTTCAAGAAATAATCACATGTCGTGTATTGCACGGGGTTCTAAGCTAGTATTGTTAAGATGCCAGAAGCTGGTATATGTTCATCATCAAGTAATATGGTAACTTGGACCCCTTTTAGGTGAAAGTTAATTTTGATGTGTAATTTTGAAAGAGTTGAATAGATTATTCATGCAACCACTTTCCACATTAACAACAAATCAAATTCTAGGAAATATTCTTTTCTTGCTTATTTATAGAACTCTTTTAGCTTTTCAGTAAGAAATGAATATGAGCACAACTGTGGATAAGTTCAAGGGGTCCTACAACTATAAATAGAGGTGCCTAGCTATTACAAAGGGTATCTTGAATTGAATAAAGTTTCAGTTCTCTTCTCTATTGTTCTATGAGTTTGAGACCTTTTTATTGTTGCTTCTTCCTCCTATCTGGCTACCTCATTGTTGGATAGATCTTCTTCATTGAGGAGAAAGATCATAGTCTGCACTACATGGTTATATTCTCTTTATTATTATGCAATGTAAAGTTGCATCATGTTGCTTAAGCTTCTAGATGCTCCTATGTCAAAGAAATCTTAGTCTAAGAAGCCTGAATTATGTGCATATTTCTGCATAGTAGACAGCTTTGTATCATCTTGTGAGTATATTCCCGTATTTTTTATGTAGAAGTAGTTGATGAAGTTTGTAAGATTAATACAATATTTTTTGTTTGGCAAACCCTCAATGGTTGGTGTGATTATTTGTAAACTGTATATTTAAAATTACAAGATAACAATATGCAAAAGTGAACAATAGACAACAATAACGAAGAGAGAGGAAAATAAGTTTGCTTTTTTTTTTTTTTAATTGAGAGTTTACTTGTTCTATGATTCCGGGGGGAGAGAGAGAGAGTTTGTAAAAGGTCAAGAAGGTATTAAATGCTTCCCTCTTTCATCTCTCTCTCAAGATCATCTTTAACTCATCATCCTAACCAATCCTGTCTACCGCTGCTCATGGGATTGGCAGCATACTCTAAGATCTCAATGTGTCCCCACTCCCCAAGGATCTGGGAAGTTGGAGACCTTCCTTCTGTCAAACTACAAGTTGAAAGGGTCCCACATATTAAGACAAGAATAAGCCATCTGCTGTCTTAATTTATTGGATGACATAAGGTTATGAAAACCTTGTTGAGCTATCTTAAGCATGAGCATTTATTTGAGGCACAACAGTATTTGGCCCACCGGTATTTTAGATTCATGAACAAAAGGACAGAATACTTTGATGTAGCAATAGTAAAGAAGATATGCAAGATGGGAGGAGTTTGAGAGCTGGGAGGAATGAGAGAGTTAGTGGGAGTGATCCAGCTTGAGGAGTAACTGGGAAGAACTGGGAGGTTCAACAGGGGCTTTCTCAGAATAGCTAAATAAATTGGAAGCATTATAAGTTCATGCTGAGAATAAAAAAGTTTCCTCATGGTCATTGGCATCCTTATACTTTTTTGGATTAGGATTATGGGGGAGTATACTTTTGGCTTATTTTTTTAACCTTTGTATTAGATCTTCATGAGTAGTTAAATGCTAAGTATTTCATGGTTTTGGTATCCTTTTGTTGTACACCATTGTCACCTGAAATCCCCATCTTTAACGATTGATAGCATTTAGAGAACTATTTCTGGTGGTTGCCTCGGATAGGACAACCTAATCAGCAGCACTGGTGCCCAGACAGCCTTCTTAGACTATGCCAGTTGGACACAGACAGAAATCAATTGATTGATTGGTATTTAGGTGGTCAGCTGGGATGCAATACAGTTTGAAAATGGAAGCAAATCAGGCATGCAAGCTCCTAAGCTCCGCCAGAATAGGTGAAATTTAGAAGGGAAAATGATGAAGGCGCCAAGTATGGGTGCCTGATGGTGACAGCAAATGGGAGCACCTGATGAGGGCACCTAGGGGCATCAAGAACACCCGGCACCAGCAGTGTTGTTCTTTCTTCCCTTTTCTCCCCAGCACATTCGGTCCTTTTTTTTTTTTCCCATCTCCTTTCCTCTTATTCCTCCTATTCCTCTCCCAGGTGTGATTGCTTTCCACTTTAGTGTGACACCTGGGTAACAACTTATTTACTTATTCTATCTTAAACTTTTAGATTACGTTTGATGCATCGCCAGATAATTTTGAAAGATAATGTGAATTACTTTTAAGATAAATTGTTACTATTAAATTATCGATAATATTGATTACTGTATTTGGTATATGCAGGTAATATTGCAGTAAAATTATTGAAAATTTTAATTGACATATTTGGTATGACAATCAGATTATTGATAATATAAAATTAAAATTTTAAAATATCTTAATAAAATTTTATGAAATTTTGAATTACTGAAGAAGAGTTTGGTTTTATTTTCTAAATTAAATCAAAATTTTCAAAATACACTTTATGAGAGGAAAAGGCGGCGGCTCGATCATCGGAGGAGGGGTTAGTGGTGATGGAAGCAAGGGAGGAAAGATCGATGCTAGCGTAGAAGTGGGGGCCGTGGCTGAAAAAAGATGAGAGTACGAGCAGAGGGGAGGCGGTTGAGGGCAGCGAGGGCACGGGGGAGTTCGGAGAAGAATGAAAGGGTGAGAGCCGTCATGGGTTTTGTGTGATTTTTTTTTAGGGATAATTTTGTCCAAATTTTTTTTTGCAATATTGCTAAACAAGTGGTAATCTGGATAGCTACCTCTTTCCAAGGCAATCTGGATTGCCACCTAAAAAGCATATCAAGTACAATAATTTGGTGGGCCCACTTTAACCTCAGTTGTTGTTTTTATGTAATATTGTCCACTTTTATGCCTGATGTCAATAAAACCTAGGGATGTCAATGGGTACCCGTCCCTACCTGTTGGGTAAGGTCGGATTTTTTTTTTGAAAAATCCACCATGGGTCGGGTTAGGGTCTTGGTTTTGAAAATTTGCAACGAGTAGGATCGGATTGTGGATTTATCCCTAAACTCTATCCTATCCGACCTGTTATGTATATATATTTATTAAAATATCCCCTCCATAATAGCATATTTACAAATATACCTACATATATATACCAAATATGTTAGAGACTTAGGACTTTTTTTGATTTCTCTACTCTCTAATCTCTCTCCCTCCTTGACTCTAAGTAGCTGTCGCCGCCATCGCAACTCTCCAATCTCCCCCTCTCTTCTTGTTTGTTGTTGGAGATTTGAGAGAACTTATTTTATTTGATTGTTCTTGTTTGTTCTCTTATTTGTTGTTGGAGAATTAAAGAATGACTTGCCATAGTTAAGACTGGCCCGGGGGCAGGTCGAACTGGGCGATCGCCCCAGGCCCCAGGCCTTGTATTAATATTCCAATGGGATGCAAGGATGGCTTTCTACAATATCATAACAAAAAAAATAATTAAATAGGTTAATGATGGGTTTTACATGCTGCTTAACGAATATATCTATAAAAAATTATTACACGTAGATTAATTTTTTAATAATAATTAATATTTAAAATATATTAATTTTTAATAGAGAAGGTCTTATTTTTTCATTTGGCTCCAGGTCTAAAAAATATCAGGACCGACCTTGGTTATAGTATGTATTTGTTTGTATTGTACAGATTGATGGTTGAAACAGATTTTAGAACTTGTTTAATTTAAAATAGATGTAAAATTTGATAAATTTAAAACAGATTTAATTTGGTGGTGTTTGCATTGTGTATTTGCTTTAGTAGATTGTGGATAGAGCAGGGTACTATCCACCATCTGTATGGATAGGATAAGGATTTAAAATCCTTACCCGCCATGGTGTTAGAAACCTGAATAGTTTCATGTGTAGATTTCAAAACTTTTTCAAATAAATACGCAGTGAAATAAATCTAGATTAACTTTTTAATCTAACATACAATAGATTAAATCTATAAACTACCCATGCACGGGTCTTATGACATAAAATGTAGCATGCATAATTTGAAATTTAAAAACCATAGATCGTATCTATGGTGTAGATCATATGTACTACAAAACAAAGATCAGATCTCAATACCGAGCATGGGTCAATCTTCACTGCAGTTGATGATCATAGATTTGAAGGTTCTTCCAGTTGCACAGATGTCCGGCCTCCACAGGTATCCACACAAAGCTCCTGATTCAATCAGAGGTCCGATGAACTCCCCAGGGTGCTAGCTCTGTTGCAAAGTTCCGCTCCTGATGGCTGATGAGCTCCTTCTTCAAATCTCTCAGACTCCTCCAGAAAGAGAAGAAGGACTAGAGGAAGAAGAGGTGGAGGATTAGGAACCAAAGAACACTTTCATTCTTCCTTAAGACCCCTACACCCAAACCCTAGAACCCCAGGGCTTTCTACATGCCAATAAGGAGTCACCCATACTAAGCCAACACCCCACCTGATTTTTTTTTTCTCTCTAGGAAACTCGGTAAAAGGTTTCTCATGGTGAAAATTAATCAGGTTATATGCCAAAAAAACATTCCTTTTAAGGTTGGCATCCAAAAGTGGTTAGGGATTATCCTTATCAAATAAGGAATCAAATCAAGATAGGATTAGGTTTCAAACTTGAATTCAAATTAAGTTTGAATTCAAACTTGAACCAACTTCCATCCATATCCACGGGTGGAGAAGAGGAGGCGACAAATGCATTTCAGTGTGAAGAATTCCTCACGCAAAATTAGTTTTTGTGTGAAGGATAAGTGGCATCAATAAAGGTGTGGCGCAAAGGGAGGAAGAGTCCTAATTGATTTGGACTCTTTCTGATTTAATTTGATCTCAAACCAAATCTAATTTGGTTAGACCCAAAGAGATAAGAAAACCTAATCTAATTAGGAATCTAATTTTCTCAATTAAATTCTAATCTAATCAGGAATTAATTGAGTCCAAATCCTGATCAAATCAGAAATTAATCTCCCTTACAATCAAACTAAATCCAATTCAAGACAAACTGAATCACATTCAATTAGACTTGATCTGAACTACATTGCTTAATCAAATTAAGTCAATTAGCAATCCAATTCCTAATTAATCCTCCTATAATTCACTAACTCTTAGTGAATTATTTTATTATAATTTTTGTATAAGGTTAATCATCAATTATATTGATAATTATATCCTTCAACGATTCATAATCATTAATCAGCCATCTGATTAGACAAGAATCTCTTTTGTGTGTGACCTCATATGTTCTATTCTGTTTGGTAGTGAGATATATTATGATTTTCATCATAATATCATCAAAACTCTTTTTGATGGGTTGGAACAATTCTAACTCTATCCTTCGAGGGTCATCGATCATTAAAACAACATTCGATGAGTCTCACAATCCATCAGTAATATCTAGCAGTATGTAATGGCAATCCAGTAGAATGAAAGTATTGAATCCCTAGGTGTAGTTATCATGTGATTCAGCCCTTCTATCATGAGTCTCGATTTGACAAAAGTCATGGAGAACTCGTCAAATCTCAACGTCAGTCATATGCCAGATTAGCTCGACTTGAGTTCATCTGTGAATCCTATAAATTTTTTTTCAGTATTCACACTTGCTTTGGTCAAAGACTTCTTGAACTCAGTCTTGCAAATTGTATAGGACTACTCTTTTTCTACCAAAGTTGATAGATTTTATCTAGGTGCATCTTACTCCTAATAGCGAATCTGAATCCATTGAAGCCAACATACACTGTAAGGACTCAAATGGCTAAGAGTCTAAGTTTAGGTGCAGTCAAACTTAGTAACCTCACTACGAATAGGCAATGCACCTTAGGTCAAAAGATCACTCACACCATTGCAGCATCGAGAAGATCACTGATGAGTGAGTAGACATCCAAGTGATTTTTCGTATTGATCATGCTCAGTGCAAATTATTTTCTAATAATCATTTGTACTCTCACTCCAGTGTCTCCACACTACAGACTCGAAATTCATTCAAAAGAGAGGTAATCTGTGCATCGATCTAACTGGATCGATTATTATCCTCCATGATGATCGTATGATTGAAGGTATTTAAAAATTAATTACTAATAACGTATGTCTCAAATTTTCAACATCTTAAAAATATACAAAATCATTTGTTAATCTCTAAGACAAATCATGGACACATAGAAATATGATTGAAAATAAAAATATCCTTTATTAATTAATAAAATTTTATAAATACAAACTTATGTCCTGAAATTATATAATGTATATGCCAATAATTGGCTTCTAGGGCACACATCCAACAAACTCCCACTTGACTTAAAGTCAATTGGCCATATACCTAAGACTCATTTTCTTAAGGTGAGCTTCGGTCTTCTACTGGTTGAGTGGCTTTATTAGCAAGTCCACCATATTCTACACGAAGTCGACTCTCTGCACCTCGATGAACTTCTTTTCGAGGTGTTTACATATGATGTGGAACCACCGCTCTATATGCTTGGACTTTTGGTGAAATTTGGGCTCCTTAACGAGAGCTATAGCGTCGTTGTTGTCGTAGTGCAATACAATGGCATTTGATGACATCACATCTAGCTCCATAATAAATTTTTTGAATCAAAATGCTTCCTTAGCAGCTTCACAGGCGGTGATGTACTTGGCTTCCATAGTCGAATCTATGATGATCGGTTGTTTGGAACTCTCTCAGCTAACCGATCCATCATTACATAGAAAAATACACTCCGATATAGACCTTCTATCATCGACATTAGACATGAAGTCCGAATTAGTGTATCCTTCCACTTTTAGCTCCGATCCTCCTTCAAAGATCAAGAACAAATCCTTAGTCATTCTCAATTATTTAAGGATGTTCTTCACAGCAATCTAATGCTCTTTGTCTAGATTCGATTGATTTCTGCTCGTGATACTCACGGCAAGGGCTATATTAGGTCGCGTACACAATATGGTATATATGAAGCTCCATATTGTCGAAGCATAAGGGATCTTGCTCATGCATTGGATCTCCTTAGGTGTGTCAGGACACATCTTCTTGAAAAGATAAACGCCATGCCTAAGGGGCAAGAATCTCCTTTTGAAGTTTTTCATACTGAACCTTTTCAGCACCTCTTCTATGTATATTTTATTTGAGAGTTCTATCATTCTTTTAGATCTATCTCTATAAATCTTTAGGTCCTTCATGGAGAATTTCTTTAACAACCATACTTTGATCGATGTCAGTATGAGAATATCATTCTCAATAAGGAGGATGTCATCCACGTACAATACGAGAAATATGACAGCACTCCCACTGATCTTTTTGTATACACACGGCTCCTTATTTCTGATGAAATCAAACGATTTGATTACATCATTAAAGCGAGTGTTTCAACTCTGAGATGTTTGCTTAAGTCCATATATGGATCTTTGCAGCTTGCTGACCTTGTGATCACTATCACTGGATGTGAAATCTACAGGCTGCTCTATATAGATTTTTTTTCAAGATATCCATTCAGGAAGGCAGTTTTCATATCCATCTGTCAGATTTTATAATCATAATAAGCTATACCGCAAGCAGAGTTCGGACGGATTTCAGCATGGCCACTGGTGAAAAGATTTCTTGATAGTCGATATCTTCACGTTGACTATAATTTTTTGCTACACGTCTTACCTTGTAGGTCTCTACTTTACCATCCGAATCTATTTTTTTTTATAAATCTATTTACACCCGATAGGTACAATACCTTTAGATGAATCTACTAAGATCCAGACTTGATTGGAATGAATGGAGTCAATCTCTGACTTCATCGCTTTCTTTCATTTCTCGGAGTCTACATCTAACATCACTTCATCATAGATTTTGGGATCATTCCTAATGCCTTCATCTCTCACAAAAAATGCTTTTTCTAGATCTTCTATGAGTATACCTAAGTATCTTTCAGAAGGACAGGAGACCCTACTTGATCTACGAGGTGGAGAAGGTACTACATCAACTGGCTCACTAATGGGTTCAGGTACTTAGACTCAATACTCTTCAAAGACTTTCTCTTCGAGCTCAATTTTCTTTCCACTGCCTCCGTCTTGGATAATTTTTTTTTTCAAAAAGATAGCATGACGGCTCACAATCACATTATAATCCTCTGAGAGATAAAAATAGTATTCCACAAATTTTTTAGAATATCCTATAAAATGAGCCCTAATTGATCTAGCCTCTAACTTGTTCGTCTGCTCTCGCTTGACATGGACCGGACATCTCCAAATTTTGAGATAACCAAAAATTAGTTTCTTACCATTCTATAACTCGTATGGTATGGTAGGAATAGATTTAGAGAGAATTATATTCAAAAGATGAATAGCAGAAAGTAACGCATGTCCCCAGAGAAAAATAAAAAAATTCGTGAAGCTCATCATGGATCGGACCGTATCCAATAGGATCCGATTCCTCCTCTTGGATATCCCATTGAGCTGAGGCATCTCCGGAGGTGTCCACTGTGAGACTATATCGTTATCTTTGAGATAAATCTGAAATTTTTCATTAAGGTATTCCCCTCGATCTGATCGAAAAATTTTTATGGATTTTTCGGTTTGCTTCTTCACTTCATATATGAACTCTTTGAACTTTTTAAAGGCCTCAAACTTGTATTACATCAGGTACACAAATCCATACCATGAGTAATCATCAGTAAAAGTTATGAAGTAGAGATAGTCATCCCTGATTGATACATCTAATGGACCACACACATTAGTGTGCATCAGGGCTAATATCTCAGTGGCTCTTTCTTCATATCCTACAAAGGATAGCTTGGCTATCTTTCTTTGAAGACAGGACTCACAAATTGGATAAGACTCAGAAGTTAATGGCCTCAGAAGGCCATCTTTCTCTAGTTTGTTAAGTCTATCATCTTCTATATGGCCTAGCCTAAGGTGCCACAGATATTTTTGGCTAATTCTATCTGTAGATCTCTTAGATCCTACGGCATTCATAATTTGCTTATTAATATTAACACTCGCATCCATATGCAAATGATAAAGCCCATTAATTAAAAAGGCACGTGCGATAATTTTATTTTTAAAATAAATTATACATAAGTCTTTATTAAAATAAAAATTATAATTATCCTGTGCCAGCACAAATACAGAAATCAAATTTCTACTGGCTACAGATATATAATAATAATCTTTCAAAATTAAACTAAATCCTAATGGTAGTCGCAGAGAGTAGGTCTCGATGGTCACAACAGCAACTCTTGCCCCATTGTCGATTTGGAGAGTGATTTCACCTTCTCTCAGCCCTCTAACTTCCTCTAGACCCTACATAGAAGTGCACAAATGAGCACTCAAACTAGAATCTAGAACCCAACTAGAAGAAAAGAAAACCATTAGATTAGTTTCTATAATGAGCAAATCACTTGAACTTTTCAAAGAGCCTTCAACTGTCATCAACATATTCAACAATTCGGACAAGGTGCTATCAATTTTATTCATATGGTAGTTTACAATAAACTGTCTATATGAATTAGGAAGGAATTGCAGGATCAAATCAACTTGTAATTTCTTGTCTATCATCATCCTAAGCTTCTGAAGCTCTTCAATGTCTTTGATCATTGTCAAACAATGATCATTGACGGACTATCCATCACGCATCTTTGCTTTGAAAAGTCTTCTGGAGACTTCAAAGCAAGCCGTGTGACTCTGCTCACCATACAACTCTTGCAAATAAGTCGGTATTTCTTTGGCAGTCCTCATGTCTTCATGCTGGCACTGAAGATCATTAGACATGGACGCAAGAATGTAGCACCTAGCCCTATTATCTTCGTCCATCCACTTTTCAAGTGCGGTTCGTTGATCAGAGGATGGATGAGTTGGTAACACAGGCATATCCTGGTCGAGGACATGGATTAATTTCTCAAAACTGAGAATAATTCTCAAATTTTCGAGCCAATTCTTTGTAATTGGTCCTGATCAATCTATTAGTATTAAGGATTCGGGCTAAAGGATTTGAACTCGACATAGTTAATTGCAGAGAAAAATAGTATCTAATTAGATGTTTATACTTAGTCAGAGTTTGTTATAGGGACTTTAATAAACAAACATGGCTCCCATTATTTTATTCGAGTCTCTCATACTCTTCGGGTGGATAAACGAAAATCTATACGCGATCGATTTCTAGTGGGTACTGTATTTTTATTAATCTACGCACACCTCACCTAATAGTTATTGATAACATACAAATCAATTAGTGGACAATATCTTGTCTATTGTTTCACTAAGCAAGATGTAGCGGGTTCCGTCTCTAAATCCTGTGACCCACCTAACAGTTATTGGTATATTTTTTAATTAAGTCAGACCCACTGTTCATCAGCGGGCGTAAAGCCATCATTGGATCTCTCATCTAACAATTATTGGATCCAACCCCATCTCTATCTCAAGGCATCCAATACTAATAGAATAGTTATACCTTCTCGATGTAACAGAACCACTGTAACCAGTTGAGAACGATCAACACAGGAAGGCACTCGCATCTCTACAATGGTGAAAATTCACTAGACTTAATATTTAGTAAGAAGATTTAGATTCAAATCTCATCTAAATCAGTACATCTGATGTCTGACTGATCAAATCCAGATCAGCACAATCTCATGTTTGACTAACCTAGTCGGCATGGATGAACATGAATGGCCAAACAACTTTATTCAATTCTTAATCGACTAAATTGACCAAATAAGTGAGATTGATGGGAGAGTCCGTCGATGCTTGCCTTAGACACCATCGAAATGGCTAGATAAGTATGCTCTCAATTAAAACCATCGATCAAGATGCATTACTTATTTTAGACACTAATTGATCAATTAAAATCGAACAGGTTAGTCTAGTGACTCGGGCTCGGACCATTGAGCCAAATTCGATCTTAAGTCAATCAATTCACATCAAAATATCAGTTGATACGATCAACTATAATTAGACTCAATTTTGAGCCCCTTTGACCTAATCTTAATCCATCATAGATTAGATTCGATCAATTGCTCAAAATTGACAATAGGTTCTAACTTGATCTAATCGATGATCCTAACTATAGTTTGATCATTGGACTTAATTTTTCAACCCATACCCAATCTCCATGTTTTATGCATTAAATTTTAGATCTTAAAATTTTATTTTCAGATCTATTAGTCTTAATTTCAGATCTTAAAATCTAATTTTTAGATCTTAATTAAGTGTGTTATGATCATGAGTTTAGTTTAGGTATCAAAATAATTTCAGATTTAAATAATTTTTATTTTTAATAATGTATCTCATACAAAATTAATTCATGCAAAACTACATAAAATTTTAGATTTGTAATTTTAAATTTTAGATCTTTAAAATTCATGTTTAGATCTTTAATTCATAATTATAGATCTAAAATTTTGTATATAAAAAATATTTTTTTCGCTATTCTTCTTCATGAGACATTACAAGCGGCATCCCTACACGTCATAAGAGAATTCGTTGATTGGTCAAGCGAGGGACTTTAATCTCTGCTTTCTCTTATGATCGGACGATCATGGTGATGTACCCATTTCGAGTACTAGACTATTAAGATATTAAATCTAACATATCATATATGTATTTAAAATAAATTTCAGATCTATGATGCTTTTACATATCTCATATATGAACAGAACTTCAGATCTAAATATGAGACACATATCGCATATATGAACATTAAATTCAAATCTACATATGCTTCACATATTATATATATGAAAATAAAATCAGATCTGAACATTCATGTCAAAAACTTGGCTCCGATACTACTGTTAGAAATTTGGATAGTTTCATGCATAGATTTTAAAACTTTTTTGAATAGATGCACAGCGGAACAGATCTAGATTAACTCTTTATTCTAGCATACAATAGATCAAATCTATAAACTACCCATGCACGGATCTTATGATATAAAACATATAATGTATAATTTAAAATTTAAAAATTATAGATCGTATCTATGGTGTAGATCATATCTACTATAAAACAGATCTGAGCACAGGTCGATCTTCACTACAGCTGATGATCGTGGATTTGAAGGTTCTTTTAGCCACACAGATGTCGGACTTCTATAGGTATCCACATGAAGCTTTTGATCCAATTAGAGATTCGATGAACTCCTTAGGGTGCTAGCTCCCTTGTAGAGTTTCACTCCTGATGGCTGATTGAGCTCCTTCTTCAGATCTCTCAGACTCCTCCAGAAGGAGGACTAGAGGAAGAAGAGGTGGAGGATTAGGAACTAGAGAATGCTTTCTCTCTTCCTTAAGACCCCTACACCCAAACTCTAGAACTTTAGGGCTTTCTACAGGCCAATAAGGAGTCGCCCACACTAAGCCAACACCCAACCTGATTTTTTTTTTTTCTTTAGGAAACTTGATAAAAGGTTTCTCACGGTGGAAATCAATCGGGTTGCACGCCAAAAAAACATTCCTTTTAAGGTTGGCATCCAAAAGTGGTTAGGGATTATCCTTATGAAATAAGGAACCAAATCAAGATAGGATTAGGTTTCAAACTTGAATTCAAATCAGGTTTGAATTCAAACTTGAACCAGCTTCCATCCATATCCATGGGTGGAGAAGAGGGGGCGACAAATGCATTTTAGTGTGGAGAATTCCTTATGCAAAATCAGATTTGCGTGAAGGATAAGTGGCGTTAATAAAGGTGTGGCGCAAAAGGAGGAAGAGTCCCAACTGATTTGGACTCTTTCTGATTTAATTTGATTCCAAACCAAATCTAATTTGATTAGACCTAAAGAGATAAGAGAATCTAATCCAATTAGAAACTTAATCTTCTCGATTAAATCCTAATCCAATCAGAAATTAATTGAATTCAAATTCTGATCAAATTAGGAATTAATCTCCCTTGCAATCGGACTAAATCTAATTCAAGTCAAACTGAATCTCATTCAATTAGACTTGATGCGAATCTCATTGCTCAATTAAATTGAGTCAATTAGCAATCTAATTGCTAATTAATCCTCCTATAATTTACTAACTCTTAGTGAATTATTTTATTATAATTTTTGTATAAGCTTAATCATCAATCATATTGACAATTATATCCTTCAAGATTCATAATCGTTAATTAGCCATCTGATCAAATAAGAACTTTTGTGTGTGACCCCATAGGTTCTATTCTGTCTGGTAGCGAGATATATTGTGATCTTCATCATAATATCATCGAAATTTCTTTCGATGGGTTGAAACAATTCCAACTCTGTCCTTCGAGGATCATCGATTATCAAGACGACGCTCGATGAATCTCACAATCCATCAGTGATACCTAATAGTATGTAGTAGCAATCCAGTAGAATAAAAGTATTGAACCCCTAGGTGCAGTTACCGTATAATTTAATTTTTCATCCGTGAATCTCGTGGAAACTCTTTTCCAGTATTCACACTAGCTTTAACCAAAGACTTTTTGAACTCAGTCTCGTGAATCATATAGGACTACTTTTCTATCAAGATTGATAGATTCTATCTAGGTATATTCTACTCCTAACAGCGAATCTAAACCCATGAAAACCAACGTACACCGCAAGGACTCAAATGGCTAAGAGTCCAAATTTACGTGTAGTCAAACTGAATAACATCACTACGAATAGCCAATGCACCTCAGATCAAAGGATCATTTATACCATTGCAACATTGAGAAGACCACTGACAAGAGTAGACATCTAAATGATTTCTCGTATTAGTTACGCTCAGTGCGCGTTGTTCTCTAACAACTATCTGCACTCTCATCCCATTATCTCCACACTGCAGACTCAAGACTCATCTGTCTAAAAAGAAGATGATCCATGCACTGATCTGACTGGATCGATCACTATCCTTCGTGAGGATCATATCATCGAGAGCATTTAGAAATTAACTACTAATAATGTACGTCTCAAATTTTCAATACTTTGAGAATATACAAAATATTCTGTTAATCTCTAAGACAAATCATGGACACATAAAAAATGATTGAAAATAAAATTATCCTTTATTGATTAATAAAATTTTACAAGTACAAACTTATGCTTTGGAATTATATAATGCGTCTGCCAATAATTGGCTTCTAGAGCACACATCCAACATATGGTGGATAGGATGGGGTGGTCGGTAGGAGGGTAGGAGGTGGGTAGGGTACGGATTTAGCAAAATCCATATCCTACCCTATCCATTGACATCCCTAATAAAACCCCCTCAAATCCCTAAATAAAGCTTAATTTTTTGTTCCCTCTGCTTGGGAAAGCCCTACTTTTCCCCAAATTTTTGGGCCTTGGCGCAATCTTGTGGGCCCAGGCCGAGGCCCTTGTCAACACTTTTTATATCCCATTACCACTATACTATATATGCACATTCAATTCTTTTGAGAATAATAATATCAATATGTTTTGGTAAACTATGATTCCCAGCAGCTGAAGGATTTGTAGCTTAACTAGTGCTTCACCATACAAACCTCAACATAATCTTATTTTCCTCCTTTGATTTGCATTCTGACTTTCTGAGGTTGCTATAGAATCATGCCTGTCTTAACTAAATTCCCTGTTCAATTTTAGCCAGGGAAACTATAGTCTGCCGGTTGGGAAATGGTTCTGGGTGTGAACCCGGAAGGTGGCATTCCCACATTTTTTTCCATAAAATTTCTCAAATCCAGAAACAAAGGTTAAGTTTCCAGGTGGGATGCATAAAAATTTCATTAGGTGCCTAATCCGTTATTTTTGTGGGATACTCATTAGGCTGTATATTATGAGCTGTAGATGTGAAGAAGCCTTTTTCCTAACAACTTTCTTCTTATGGTC
The DNA here is from genome assembly GCF_000442705.2 of Elaeis guineensis. NCBI lineage: Eukaryota > Viridiplantae > Streptophyta > Magnoliopsida > Arecales > Arecaceae > Elaeis > Elaeis guineensis. The sequence goes on from NC_026002.2 coordinate 37,406,046, forward strand.
TAGTCATTCTAACTGTTAAATGTTATGCTGTTGCAGATTGATGATATGCTAAGAAGGCCCCTGAATCATTGATATGTAAAGCAGCGGAGAATGGAATTTTGTTCAAAATCTGGCCCATCTTTGCCTTCTCTATATTTTTGAATGCATCCTGGGCTTTAATGTTACAGCTACCATTTTTGCCTTCAAGATTCATTTTTTTGTGGGTAAAAAATTTATCTAAAAATTTATATTTTTCTCAATAAATATTTTTCAGATAACATTTAGACGAAAAAATAATTTATCCATTTTTTATATGTATGAGAAAGTGACTTTTATTTATGTCTTTTGTATTACTATTTTCTTGGATAAGTTATTAAATTTATCCATATCTTCCAAAATACCATTTATGTTTTTTTTTATTTGGAGAAAGTGGATAACCGAGTTATTGAGCATTAAATGATGGAGGTATTGGAAATAAAGATGGGATATTTTAGGAATCACATTAAATGCCTATTTTATTGGTTGATGGGAAAAATGATACAGCTATCCTCTAGATGGATACTTTTTTTTTCTATTTTATGGATAAATACTATTCATAAAAAATAATTTATTCATCTTAAAAAGCGTGCGAATATAGATAAATTGAAAAAATTGATCAATTTTTTCATAATATTTGCCCATAAAAGAATGAGCCCTAAAAGGTGTCTGGTATCACAAAAGAAAGAAAACTACAGCTTCTGCTTGCAATCACAAGTTGCGTGCACAATGATGATGCTATTTGCCGAATCTCTTGCCTCTTCTAGCAAGTCAGCTATCAGCCTTGCAGCTCTGAAGCTGTCCAATATGTTGTGCAAGGACACTGGTCAATCTCTCTCCCTCTGGTGAGGACGCTGGTTAATCTCCATGTTAACCTGTGCATGATAAGCATGCATGGTCGGTAGCCGACATTTATATCTCTAGTTGCTGATGAATTATTTTCCGACGGTATTAGAAAGGCGAAGAAATTTCTGATCAACTTGGATTTTGGTAATGATCTAAAGCAAATTCATCATACTGCTGGAATATATTTTCCAGCAGGTGAGAGTGCATAGCAGCATACATGGAAACTTCTATATTAGCATTTGAAATTTTGAATGGCAGTTGAAAGCCAACCACAGATTTCAATGCTTGCCATCCACTCTCTCTCTCTACATATGATGTAGACGCACCAACTTGTGAGTGATGAAGACTAATTTCTGTTGCAATACTACAAAAGCAAACAAGATCCAATTTTTTTTTTCTGAAGTCTAGTCTCAAAGTTTTGTCGCTTGATTTGCTTGCACTTCTCTCTGAAATACCTCTCATATTTATCATGATTAAATTGCAGTATTTTCTTCTCCCACAGGTAAGTTTTCGATCCTAATCTTTAAAAAAGAATAAAATAAAATAAAATCATCAAGTTGCAAAGCGGAGACCGATGGTGAATGAATTGGCTTCCCTGACTCAATGAGTGGCTCGGCCTGAAACACTCATCAAAAACTTGATGACAAGAGTATCCTTACATTCTGAGGCAAAATGATGGCCCAACAGTTTGCTGATTGCTACTTTGTGGAGGACTCACGTGGAACATCCTGCCTCACGAGGTTCCTCTCCATCGCCATCTGAGATGATGCCAACTCTCGTGAACCTACTTGTTGTTGTCGTCGTCGTTGTTGCCTACTTATTTTTAAATTTTGTTTTTCATATGGTAGGTGATGAAGTCCTCTGGATGCACTTAAATCCACTTTGCATAGGAACTCACCTCAGCAATGGGACCTCCAGGTGTGGGAACACCGCGTCTTTTTATTGGGTTTGGACAGCGGAAACGCAATTTGATGAAAGCTACGGTTTTTGTCTCCATCAGGCTCTATGGCTGTTATGTGTCTATGTATGATATGAGATGATTTATATGTTTTTTTTTTTTTTTTTTTTCGATTTTAATAAAAGGTATAGAAGATTCTGTTTGAGAGAGGAACAAGGAAAGTGGTAGTATGTTTCTCCAATGAAATTGTGACCATCCAAATAATCCATGCTTCACACTTGGCAAGCACAAGGCGGCATTACTGCCACTTGCTGAGCACAAGCGGACATGCTAATAAAATGGCATCTAGCAACCAGAACAATGGTATATCCAAGAACCTCTTTTAATAACTTTAATTTGTGTAGTCTAAGATTACAATCTCACACACCCAGAGCTCAAGGGAAATAAAAGGAGATTCATGGAGACATGGTCTTTTTAGTTTGAGATCATACATTTGGTTACTGAATAGAAATAAGTTTATTCTTCGAAGCCATTTAATGAACATATATACTTGGATTAGGTTATGTATGATGATGCTAGTATTATTGCAACAAAATCCACAAAATTTTTTTAGTCGATAATAATTTTCATGTAAGATTCGTATTATTAATGATAATTAATAATCTTTAGTTAAAAGAGCAAGATAGGAAATCTTTGCGCATATGCGTACGTGAGCCAAGGCTGAGTTAGGCCTTTGGGAACTCATCTGAGAGACACAGACATTCTGAGCCTATCATGATCTGAGATATTTTTTTCTTTTTTGTTAAAAAATTAAATGATTATTTCCTTGCCTTTACAACATCAGTCGATAGGACTTAGGTGCCATCATTTCCAAGGAAAGGGGAGGCTTCTGTGCTTTGGAACTTAGCGCACAATCTTTGGTGCATGTGAGTCGGTCAAATTCAACGTGGGTATGTATCCAAAGTTCATCAATATTTTAATTATTTTTAAAATTTAAAATTTTATTAAAATAGAAGGATATTGAAGGATAATTCAGAAAAATTATCAGATTTGATATGATAATTTTAAATTACAATAATTTAAAAAGACCATCAAATCTGATGCGAATCATTTTGATAATTGCAAGTATCCAAAAGAATCGTACGAAACTATCTAATTATATTTAAATTTAGATATTAAGTTTATTTAATAAAAAATTTTGATTTTTGTTGTCCAAAATTTGATTCGACTAACATGGTGGCTATGCTTCCTATCTCGATTTCCATCCCTAATTTGATCTGTCCCTATCTACTATATTATCCGTAGTTGAGACTTAGAGCATATAAATGCACCATATTATCATTGGTTGAGACAATAAAATAGTGTTTTGTTGCCAAATAAGGCTTAGGAGGGAGGGATATCTCTCTGACAAAAAATTGAGGATATCCCCTTACAGAGATATTCTGCACTTATTCTGTAACCGAACACCGTCCGAAGTCCAATATCTGGCTCCTAACCTTGGGTTTAGAGTTTAGGTTATGCCATCATATCATAAGCCAAAAGAAGTCGATTTGCTTGGATACATCCCACCTTTTGAACAGAATATTTTTCATGCTCGGTCCAACCGGGCCAAGCTAGTACATAACAGTTTGAAGGATCCCATGGTACTATGTAATTAATATATATCACAATTATAATATATAAATTAGTTATGTTTCTCTATCAAAATAAAGAATAGTTAAGCTTGAGTGTAATTAGTAAACTAAATCTCCGCCAGCTTGTCATGCAATAAAAAGGATGGTCATGTATGATAAGTTTATTAGACTTTGATATTTCAATGTCTTTTTTTAAATTTATGCAAGCACAACTTTATATTATGATACAGTAATAAGGTCAACAATCCAAATGCTGTCATGCTGCAGTGTGAAGATAGAATTCCAAACCATCAGTTTACCTTTTGCACCAAAAAAACCATAAAGTTTAGAAGATTCCGTCACTCCAAAGTCCTAATCTAGTCTTATCTCAATATTTTTTATTAAAAATTCTATAAAGAATAATCCAAATCCTGTCAATTACACCAAATCCATTACTCATGGATTGGACTAATAGCATTTAAAAAAGAATTTGCACATCTAAAACCGCAAATTATTTAGCGAAATGCGGACATTTCAGTAATCTAGAAGCTCATTCCCAAGTAACCTATCCATTGTTATGATTAAACTTGTTCAGAGCAGGTGGGCCTCCCCCTGTTTTCAGAGACGTCGAACCCTCACCGGCAAATTCTTCTTTTGAAATAAAAAAAAATTAAAATTAAAATTAAAAACGTAAAATAAAAAATTGATAATAAAAATATTAATATAATAATAAATATATAAATATTTATAAAATATAATATTGAGATCGAAACTATCATATTTATACCTATATTTATTTTATTTAATAAATAAAAATATAAATATAAATATTAATTGAATATAAAAATTTATATAAAAATTTATTTTATATTTAAAAATAAAAATATTAATATAAATAATTAAATTTTATGATTATAAAATAAAAAATAATATTAAATATATAATAATAATATATTAATATTTATATTTATATTTTAAAAAAATATATAAATTATATAAATATTAAATAAATTTATAATAAAATAAAATAATATTTATATTTATTATTTATAAATATAAATATAAATATAGATATTAGTTGAATGTTTGAGATTTAGATAGGAAAAATGAATGATCCACCGTCCCCGGAAACGATTAAAAAAGTCAAAAGAAAATCAACTCCAGCGGGTAAAGAGAAGAAGATGGGGCTGTTTGGGTCTTTTCCTCTGGAGCTTCCCATATTTCCCCTTCCCCCGAAACCCCAAGAAGGGCAAATCCAAATCAAAGCAAAGCCACAAAATCTTGCGAAGGTAACACCTTTTTTCTTCTCTTGCTTAAGATTTTGGGTGAATCTAATGGTTTTCTTCCGTTCCTTTTATTTCAGTTCCGTGTTCGAATTTTCTTTTATTTGTTAGCTTATTGGATCAAGAACGTAGATTTCTTTTTTCTTCTTTCTTTTTGGTTGATGCTTCTAGTTGTTCTACTCTGAGCTTATCTGAACCGTTCTTTTATGATGTAATGTTATTTTAGAGCTTAGATGCAGTCTTTATCTAGGGATTCTTGGGAAGCCTGACTTTGATGTTGAGGAATTTGTTCTTGTCTTCTTGCGCAAGAGAGAAGTCCTCTTTTTTGGGTCCGTTTCAGATCTTCTCCTGGTAAATTCTTGGGATCTTGTTTCACCTTGAGCTCTCCTTTCAAGAAAAACATGATTCCTTTGCCTGCTTTCTTATGTAGGTCTTCTTTGTTCTCGTGCTAATTTCTTGTGCATCAAAGAAAGGGATCTCCTTCTTAAGTTGCAAAATTAGAGGGTTTTTTGTTTCCTATAAATTCCATCAATATATCTTCTTTTCACTTATGATCCGTGTCCAAACTCCGGACTTGTTAATTTATGTGGAAAGATAAATACTTAAATATGTATTTCTGCTGGATTGCAAAAAAATCAGATTTTTTTTGAAAAAAAACTTCTTCATGCTGTCACCAATCTGAGATTTTTTTCCCCCTGTAGATTAGCAGTGATGACAGGAGGATAAAGGGATAGATGTTTTTTAGTTGAAAGATTTCTGTCTGTTGAACTGAGATTTGAATAGATCTAGTTTATCTAAAATGGGCTTTCTTCCAATATAAATTGTTGGATTTTTTGCATTTCTTAGTGGTGGAAGGAAGACGAGGGTTGTGCAAAGGAAAAATAGTAAGATGGGTGAAGCACTTACTGGTAGGTACTGGTGCCATGCCTGTTTAGAGGTAGTCCGTCCAGTCATGGAAGTGGAGCTTAAGTGCCCCATTTGTCATGGTGGATTTGTGGAAGAGATGAATGGCAGAGGGGACATAGACACTGCTTCTGATCTTGGATCTGACCAGGGCCTCTCACTGTGGGCTCCACTCTTGCTTGGAATGATGGGACGTTCTTCACGGCGGTCAAGATTCCGAAGGGGAGAGGAAGATGATGACTCAGATCATGAGCTTGAACATTTCCTACGAAGGAGGCGGCGGAACTCTGCCATATTTCAGCTGCTTCAAAGCCTCCGGGATGATATTAGGTCAGAGTCTGACAACCCTGAGAGGGGGGGAGAGAGAGAGAGGGAGAGGGAGAGGGAAGGAGAAAGAGAAAGAGAAAGGATGATCATCATCAGTTCTTTTAACCAAGCCATAATTCTTCAAGGAACCTTCGATTCTGACCAAGACTCGGGGAACACTGGTGTTGGTGCTTCATTGGGGGACTACTTTGTGGGGCCTGGTTTAGATCTATTGTTGCAGCATTTGGCAGAGAATGACCCGGACAGATATGGCACACCACCAGCTCAGAAAGAGGCAGTGAATGCTTTGCCTACTGTAAAAATTGAGGAAAGCATGAATTGTTCAGTCTGTTTGGAGGACGTTGTTATTGGAACAGAGGCTAAGGAGATGCCCTGCAAACACAGATTCCATAGTGGGTGTCTATTTCCATGGCTGGAGCTCCATAGTTCATGCCCTGTTTGCAGGTTTCAGCTGCCTGCTGATGAATCAAAGGTTTCAAATGGCTCTAGCAATGGTGATAATAGGGCGGAAGGCAGTGGTGAGGATGGTGGTGATGGGGATGGTGGAGGAAATGGGAATCGATTCTGGCTTCCTGTTCCTTGGCCTTTTAACGGACTGTTTTCGTTGTCAGGGTCTGAGAATGGTGCCAATTCTTCATCAAATTCATCATCATCTGCCTCTGGAAGTGACTTCCATGGTGAGGAGAATTGAACATGTTCACTTAATGGCTTGAGAGTAGTAGAGGATATGCGAGCAGATTCTGGGGTCCAATCTGCTGGGCATTTTATGGTTTGTTGTCATTGTCAATATCGCATAGTGGATGAAGTTCACCCTCGACGACATCCACATCTGGAAATAACTCCCATGTAGATGAGAACTGAAGATGTTTCTTTGGTGCTTATCTTCTTTACTTTCATGCTATCATTCTGTACATAACCTTTTGTTACGTGAATTGGGACAGGTTCCTTCACTTTAGCTTTTTTTTTTTTTTCCAAAGCTTCCTGCCTTTGTGTTTGAAGGATGATATCTGTTGTAATGCTATGTTGTCTTTTTAATTTTAAGTGAGTTGAACGAATATAATAAGAGCCAAAAGTTTGGGTCAGGAAGTCAGAGGTTTCTTCTGAAGGATTAGGCTTTTTATTTGATTCTCTGGTATGTGCTTCTGAAGCTGTTATTAATGGAAATTCTAGTTACAGAGATGGTATTCATGTACATGGTTGCTTTCAGAATTGTTTTTGCAGCTCAAATTCATGGATAATTGTAGAAATGTGGATCATGACCCCTAAGTCCTAAGGGTTGTCATGAACGCTGAAGAGCTGTATATGTCATATCAAAAGCATTTTTCAACATCTTGGAGGAACAAATGTTTGAAGAAAGTTTATGATAAGTAATCTTGTCCCAGTGGATCAAATATCAAGGTATGATGAGTTATCATTTATCAATTTTTGATCTTTTCTTTTGCCAATTTGATATTAATGAAAAAAGACTAAACTTGAGCATCTGCTAGAGGATGGTGTGTTCTTGTTATTCAAAATAGTGGGTGGGCGTGGCGGAGACCCACATGCACTATAATCAACCAAGTCCAGATGTTTGAGAATGCATCATCCAAGAATCGAGAAACTCTGGTTACACCATTGGGGTAATCCAAATTCTCAATCACAACTTGATTGGTTGCAAAGGGTAAGTGTGAATTACAAGTTTTCTGGTGTATATAACTGGACTGTATATGTAGCATTGATTCTATTAACATCTGTAACTTTATTTTGGATTAATGGTTGAAATATAGAGTGACAACCGCTATTGCTAGCTGCGACAGGCTGATCTAAACTTCTCATGGACTTGCAGGATTAGATGGTGTTAGAAATGGTCTTCAAATGTATGGGGAGGAGCTGAACTTGTTTAGGGCATGGAGGCTGGGTGACTTGGGCAAACAGCCAAACAAAAAACTTGGTGTGTTGAAGCAGAAGCCTAGTGTTATAATGAAAAAACATTTAGCTCCTGGTGGTATGCTAGTGCCTGATTATTGATGAAGATGGCTCAGTTCAGCAAATCTTTGCTGTTTAATGATCTTTACATATTACATCATTCTTTGCAGGATTACTTTGGCCTCAGAAAATTATTGCTGGTTTCTTATGTAGCACAAAGCACTGGATATAAATACCTCGTTTCATGTGATTGAGGATTTTTAGTCTATCTACAATGATTTTGCCCATCAGTTTGTATCCCTAGTGCTTGATGATTGATCAAGATGTCTTTCAGTTCGGTCAACAGAGGATCCACCACAGATTTGTCCTTCGGTTCGGTGGATTCCTTCCATTTCCTTAATGAAACGCTCGTCAATGGAAGAGATCTTGTTTCGCAAACGGCAGGCATTATATGGGTTTTCAAGGTGAAAGCAGCCCTCAACTTTCTCTTTTTGGGTAATTTGCTGAAAGAATAAGCCTTTATCATATAGGTGCCAACTAAGTGAACTCACAATTATGAGCAAAAAACAGCCACTATATTCAAAATCACCATTTTATGATTTGCAAAAACTTATTCTAAGGCATTTGCAGGTGTTTATTTGATTGCCGTCCACATTATACACCGAATTTATTTCACAATTCTCTATTCATTAAAATATAAGATATATTTTAATACAAATCCCATAGCTACACTGGAAAAGAAATAAAGGTCCATAATCTGGGAAAAAAAAAATTGCTACTAGATTGTTGAACAAATGCGCTTAGGAATCTGCTGTCCCCCACTCCATTTGGTACGGTATGTAGTAAACATTTTTGCTATATACATCGCATATATAAATATAAACAAGGCACCAGGTCTAACCTATAATCGTTAAGGGTATTTTTTTTCTCTAAGTCTAAATCAATTAAGGTATTTTGGTATTGTCCAATTGTCATTGAAGCTTCTAATCCTAACCCAGTCCAACTATTTCTTTCCCTAAGTTTGGATTGGTTCAGTTTGGTGCTCGGTCGCTGCAGGTTGCATCTGATTATTATTATTATTTTTTTAAGAAATGAGGTTAGTGAGTCACTTTCCCCATTACTGTGTATTATATTACTATTAATGAAAATGGTGGCAACGGGAGGACGTGTTACAGGTGGATGAGACCGGCTGTGCGTGGCGAGTTTTTTTTCCATGCAAACTTAGGCGCGAAGCGAGGTTACGTTCCCCTTCGAGGCATAGCTGCGAGAGGAACGTTTGTACGTCATCTCCTTTGGCATTCTTTGATGGTCCTTGTGATCCCGCTACAGCTGCGATCCACGGAGTTAAATAACCTGCAGTTCTTCTCTTTCCACAATGTTCACAAGGTCACCGCGATGAACACATAGTTTGAGGTTGCTATAATCCTATGTTTTTTTCTCTCCAAACGTACTAACAGTTCATATCATGCGGAAGCTCGTTTACCTGGCATCTGTGAAGCAATATGTTCTAAACTTCCGCTGAGAAAGTGCACTGGAGCATTATGTGATCCATAGTTTCTCTTGTATTCTAACAGAAGAAGCACCTCCTAGGTCCAGTAAAGCCCTTTTTTTTTTTTGTTCAGAATTTTTACTGTAAAGACCTTTCTATTTAGCATAACCAATTGAATAGTTTACACTTCTCCCAGATTGGAAGCCTTTATATTATTTTTTCGAGATAAAAAACAAGACCGCCATGAATCAAGAACTTATAAAAAAAATGAGATCGGGAAAGCTCGCTTGGGAAACCATTTATAATATCTTTTGTCATCTTGTTCCGTCAGTCAGATGTTTCTCAGGATCTATATCAAGACCAGAAGATTTGTTTGGGCTGTGGGGGGTATGGGGTTTCTAAAGTTGTGAGACCAGTGATGCTTGTTCATGAAAGCCGCAATGGTGCAAATTTTGTCTGTGGCAATCCGGTATAGAATAGGAAAGAGAGTTCTGAGACTAGGTTTAGTGATCCAAACATCATCCCAAAATAAAGTTTATAGCCCATTTCCATCTGAGATGGAGGTAAATAAAAACATAATATTTCCAACATCCACAACATTTTTCCAAAAGATTGAGGCTTTCCGTCTGAAGTAAAGGGATTAAAGACAATTTCCTTGAATTAGTAACAGTGCCCGACCATTGTTTTCCAAGATTCTTGATGAACCGAGTAGAATCTATCCCACCATGTAATAAGCAAAGCCTAATTGAAAACTTTGAGATCTATGATTCTTAGCCGTTCGAAGGCTTTAGGACGATAGATCTGAGAACATCTTGCCAAGATTTTGAGATTCTTGTATGACCACCGTTTTTCTATGGAAAGTTTTGACATATGCTATCAATTTTTTTAAGTCAGTATCTCGACGTGGCATAAGTGCGAAAGAAGTGCAAGAATTAGTTTTTTTTTTTTTTTTTTAAGGGCCAAAAATAAATCACTTATTTTGACTTTTGACCCATATTGTGGGATGGACCTCGAAAGAATGTTCCGTTGGTTGGGTAAAGAAACCGGTGGATTCCTCTCCTCCTTTTCAGCCTAAAAAAACAAAAGCAAAAAGTATTCCATTGGTTGGGATTTTGTTTGGGTCAAATGCAATTCTGTAACTTAGTAAGACCTCGAACATGGTTGCATGAAACATTAGGTTGGCTCCAAAGTTGGCCCTGAGATCAACCTTAAGACCTAATCCTGGGCTTGGAGCCGGCATCCACAAAACTGCAGCCCACTCCTACCCAACGAATGGGTTGGGCTGGTCGGAATTATGTTGAGCCCAACCCAAGCTAACCTGACCGAAGGATTAGTTTTTGACCAAAACAAAGGGTTATTCTCTAACTTGGTAGCTAATATTTAATGCACTTGTGCTCTTAATTCCAGACGTGGGTAAACCCAATCTCAGCCTAAGCTCAGTTGCAGAACTTTGGGCAGGACTTGCACTGCAAGACTAATATGGGCTTGGTTGATATTGGACCCAGTGTCATCTTTCTCACAAGCGATAAATATATGAGAAATTTTTTGTGCACTGCGGGCGGTGTAGAATACGCACCGTTTGCGGTGATTGGCTCACATACGGAGCCACAACATGTCACATGACAAAAAAATTTTTTCTTCGACCTCGTGCGTGAGCCAATCACTACGAACGGTGCAGAACTACATGTGTTGTCCATGGTGCACAAAAAATTTCACTAAATACATTGAGTGGCTATGCCACCCTCCTCCTCCTCTTCTTCTTCTCTTGCTGATAAAGGCCAAGTTGAAAGACACCTTTACCCCAGCCGAAACCACCAAATGTGTAACTTGGGCAGACTTGGCCAATCCTAAACCTTGGCTGGATGGATCAATCTGTACACTTTCTTTGCAAGTGGATAGAGATCAACATGCACATGATCGAGACTCCTCAATTAATGACTCTCTTCATCCCTTCAAGGTGCACATGTTGTTATATCCAGCTGCATGATTCATCTACTTTGATGTCACACTAAAACAGCACTTGTGTTATTTTTGTTTGCACATAAAAAAAACATCCATCTCCCCACTACAAACTTGTTGCCAACCAAATATAGCGACTTCACCATTGCTTCATACGATGCAAACCTAAGAGACCATTTTTTTTGTTTCAGAATATTACAGAACTTTATACTTGTCTAGCAGCTCACCAGCAAACCATCACAGGAGTCTATCATTAAATCAAAGCATCTTACAACAGAATATATCACTTAATTGAGATAGTTGCTAGAACAGTTAACACCACTCAAGCAAATATACCGGCGGAAAGCCATTAAAAGGTGGAGGCAGCTTTCTGGAGCACCTTCCCAACCCCTCAAGCAGGGAATATTAGGAACCAGATACAAATGCCCCACCATATGAAAAGAAGGAAGGAATCTGGAAGTGTGATAGGGAACAGCAGAAGCCTTGCTCTTAGGAATTTCCCTGCCAACTTGTGAGACATAGGTGTCGAAGGACGCTGAAAGAAGAATATATACTCTCGCGATGGTTTGCAGAATAATATGCTTAGGAATCGGACAGCTCTGGTCAAAAAAGCTCGAGTGAACTTGAGTCTGCCCCACCGGGTTGGACTCCATTGAGTTCCCAATATCAATCATATCGGCACAATTGCTTTAATTTTTCCCTTTTTGGAAGGAATAATCTGCTAATCTTTGTGAAGAAATTTATTTATTGGTATTTTTTGGAAGGATAGGGAAGAGAATTGCTTTTCCTGGATTTTTTTTTTTTAATGGAGAAGAAAAGAATCCAAATTAGATGCTAAATGGACTCAAATCTTATCAAGATATTACCTATTCCATTATTCTAAGCTACCATTCCTCTCCTTAAGGTCCATAAGCATTATCGGCTTAATGACCAAGAATCTGATTCTGCATTCAGACCTAAAGAAACGTATACGTTGGGACTCCATACTCCAAACAGTGGTAGAAGCTTGTAATCAGATATAAAATTTTAAATCTTATGGAGCTGAGATGTCCTAGTTTCTCTATAGAATTAGATGCCCTGTTATCCCATCTTATTTCAACAATGGTCTCGATCATATATTCCGAGAGATATTCTTCATGTTTCTCTTCTTTTGTTTATCTTTTTTTTTTCATTATTTTTGTATTTCTTTTTCTTCTCTCTTTCTTTCTATTCTTATATATATATATATATATATATATATATATATATATATATATATATATATATATATATATATATATATATATATATATATATATCCTTTTTTTTTATCTTTTACTTTATTTTTTTTTTCATTTTTCATTTTCTTTCTCTTTCCTTTCCTTCTTCTTGTCTTCATTTCTTTTTTTTCACTCTTTTTTTTTTGTTCTTTTTTTTCTTTTCTTTTTTCTTTCCTTTCCTTTTTTTTTTTTTTTTCCTCCCTCCATATAGATGGGTTCCGGAGATTAGACCCATCTAAATTTCATTTTCTTATATGAACAAGACAGGACAGCTGGCACCCCCTCCTCAATTCCACCCGAGCTTAAAACCTTGATCAGATGATTGTTTCATACAAAATTACAAACTTGCACAATCTCAAAGAAGATAAAAGACATTGGCAATAAAACTCTGCTAATATAATAAGGCCATGTTGTGCTCAGCTCACGCCCAAGTCATGTGATATAGATCATAAGCTTTTTTTTAAAAAAAATTAAGTGAAAAAAATGAGAAAAAAATTCATAGGCCAACGCTTGATTTCTCTAAAAAAAGTTAAAAAAAAAAAAAAAAATCATAAGTCTATTCTTGATTTTTCTCTTTTTTTTCTTTTTGTATGAAATTAACGTATCCAAATTGTCATCCAAGTAGTCATGGGAATACTGCAACAGCACCATGAAATGAAAGCCTGTTGCTGGTGGACATCTGTAACCTATGGACAGAGCCAATACAGGGAACTAATCCTTTAGTTCAGTCATTTGACAGAGGAAAAAAATATTACTTGGAGGCTGAATTAGTCATACCCCTAGTTGTCATCAGCAAACATTATTCACCGGGCTAATTGGGCCCGATGAGCGTTGTTTACTTTCCTGCCATGTTGAAAAGATACCTAAAGACTTGTTACAATTGACTATGGCCATCTTCTTTGACCCTTCAACCTCAAGCCACTTAATCTTCACGCCAACTCTAGGCCAAAGTTGAAGAATGCTGAGCTGCCAAAAAAGCAATATATCCCATTTCATTTGCAAGGGCAAATTTCATGTTAGTGTCACATCAAAAGCAAAAAGAAGAAAACCTTACTCTATTGATTGTATGGTTGTCCTGATTAAGGACGACAGCGGATTAGATATGAATTAGGTCAACCAATATCCATATCCGTTTCGTAATTAAAAACTCTATATCTACACCCGTCCCATATTTGCCACAATCAAGTCAGATCGGATAGATAAAAGAGATTAGATTGAATCCGATACATATAAGCATTATAAAATAATTATAATTTTAAAAAAAATATATAGATAATTATATTGATTTAAGTTCGAAACGAAACATACCATTATCTATATCTGATCCAAATCGACTTTGAATATTTTTTTTTAGATCACGAATTCTAATCAGATTGGATAAAACCTACCTTATTCAGATTGGATCAGATTGGATACCAGATGGATCGACTAAAGTTACCATCCTTAATTCTGATCATGGTTATTTTTATGCTGAGATCCCTGTTTTGACCAAAGATTATGATTTAGCCGCTCTAAGATAGTCTCGTACGTGATGTTCTTGTTTATCTTTCAATCTTTCTGCAGTACGAAAGGAAAACAAAGATACTTGCGCATGATTTGTTCAACAGACTAGCTATAGATGTGTCCCTGCATCCTGATGACTGTCTAATATTGTGCTCTAGATAGAGCACAGCATAATTACCAGAACAACAAAAGTGTAACTAAGAAATCATTTGGTAGAATCTGAAACTGTGAGTATATCAAGCAGCTGGAAACGAATACAACAATTATATTAGAAATTCGATAAAGGCATGTCTCGTTGCCCGAGTTTCCTATTCATGTGATAACACTTGGAATGGTAGAAAGAGCTAGGAGCATACAGAAGCTAAGAGAGGAGAAAGTTGGAAGTAAACAGGGCAGATCCCACATTCCAAAACTATTTGAAACTAGAATTCACCTCTTAATTGAACTCCATTGAACAAAAAATTGGGGATTTGGAATGCATGGCCTATACCCAATCCAATAGGATTCTCTCCCACCTCTTACTATTTTCAGACATCTGTAAATTGTCTGGGAGATAGCAGAGATCCATAACTTGGGCACCAGAAGAGGCCCCACTTGTAATTTGTAGAATTGTGTAATACAGCAATCAATGTAGAGAAGCATAAGCTAAGCTGCTGAAAGTTGTAAACCAAGATACTTTGATGAGGACACTTCTAGCTGCAGGCTCTTCAGCCAAAGATGCTTCTTTTGATAAGCCAGGTGGTCGACCTCAAGGTCCAAAATTTCAAATTCCAAAAATTGAGTGTGAAGTTGTGGAACCAGACCTCAAACCCTTTTTCACCGTCCAAAAAGCACAGCCTCATCAAGCTTTCCTTAGGATATACAGCACAGTACAGGTTAAAATTCTGGGACCCATCGGGAGCCCCGCACTGCATGGCCAGAAACCTACTAATTGATTTTCAATGTAAAAGTTTCTACTGAATCCAAAGACACCACCAGAATCATGAACTGTGTTACCTTTACTTCCCAAGCTAGTCCTATAAATTACTAACCGAAGAATAAAAGTGACATGGTGGAGTGTAAAAGGAAATGCAAACAATTTGTATCGACAAATAGAGGACATCAACACTAAAGGGGAAAAGAGTTTCAGATGCATTTGCTCTTTGGTCACTTGCCTTTAAAGAAAAGTCTTTCACTATTGACGTTGATGCTTGGATGAAGTGCTAAACTGGATGAGGGTTACTGTCACTCTGAGGGAAACTGGAGATTCAAAGAAGGAGCAGCACCTATTTGTCAAGATCAAACAAAAAAGGGGAAATATATTCCTGCTTATTCTTTTCATGAAAGAGGAATTCCATCAAGTGGTTGATCTTTATTTTTTTAAAAAAATAAAGTGGAGTGGGGTGTCGACATATGCCATAATGGAAGTTTTTCAAGAATTATCTCAATGGAAGCTCTCAACACTTTGATATAGTATGTTTTAAGATTCTTACTAGCAAGACAAGCCTCCTCTTCTCAATCACGGTAATGTTAAAACAATGGGATATTATTATGCATAATCTGGTAATCTGATCAAGAGAATCCTATCTATATAACAAAAAGGCAAGAAATTAGTTTTCGTTATACATGCAGAGCATTTGGTCTCACTTAAACTGGTGGAAGGAAGCATAAGAATCTTGTAGTTTTCTGTTCTATTAATTCTTAATGACAACTCATTCTACAGGGATTAGAGTCTCTCCCATGTAAAGGTAATTCATATGCTAAAAACAATAAACAAACATGGTTTACCTGTTTTTGTCTATCCTTTTATGTCAAAACTACATCGATGGGCAAAGGTATAGTTCAGGTTCTGGAGATCAAAATAGGACCATATAGGCCATTAAATGATATGCATAAATTACTCACCTTAAGATGACCACAGAGAGATTCTCTTGGAATAATTTAGTCAAGCTATCTGATGTAAATGTGCACAATAGTCTAGGCATGAGGAAATCAGTGACCAACAGAGCAATGTTTTGAGCTACCTCTGGTCCTAAACACATATTAAGTTAATCCAGACTTTTGATGCACAAGGAATGGCCATATGAGCTTTCCTTAGCCTAGGATGAGGCAAGATATGCTGGATGATGGATGAATATAATGCAAGTCAGGTTAAATATTCATGACGAAAGGCTACATAAACTACAAAAGACAGCAGATATGAAACCTTTGCAATCATATAGGCACACAGACAATAAGCATAATTAGTAACATAAACAAGTGTTAAGTTATGAGACATTACCTGTAATCAAAGGTCTTGACCTTGCAATTGACATCAGATTCCTACATAAGCCAGATAAATAAATTTATAGATGCAAATTACTTATGTAAATAAATGAACACACTGGCATACACAATCATGCGCATGCATACATGTATAATATTATAGTAATGAGCAGATTGAAAGATAACAGAAAAGTTGTCCAACATGAGAAACTATGAAGTATGAAAGAGATTATCCTTTCCGATCTTAATATGGTATAAAAATTTTCACCAAATTCAAGTGCAATAAGTTGATGATTGAACGATGGCTTCACATGAACAGTGATTGAATGGTGTCTGCTTCTTCTTCTGCTATGTTGGTGAATAAGTACCTATCTTAACAGAGGAGACAAAAGAGAATTACATGCTTATTCCGAATAGGGTACCTTGCTTTCAAACAGTACAAAGAAAGCATCAATTATCAGTATGTATTAGTTTTCCAAATATGATGTTCTGCTTCTCAATGCACCAGTCAAAAGAACCTTAAGAACTTCTATCATCAATGAATACAAAATTCCTAAAATTCTACCACTTATGGTCCCAACCCAGAATTTATACCATTGCAATATTTTTAAATTGCACATGACGACTCATGGAATGCCAAAGCATCATGGAACAATCACCAAGCGTGACCCTTTGAAGCCCCAAAGAAGCAAGCATTCCACATGCAGTGCATCCAAGAAATGAGTTGTTTCAAATAGTTCAAGGAATCAGGAACTCAAAAGATTTCAAGAAATATCAAGTGGCAAACTGTTATGTCAGAAATTCTCCTTGGAGGGGAAAAGGTTTTGGTTTTTCTATAGAGATCGATCTAGAAATAGATTGTTATGGATATATTCCCTTACATGTATCACAAGTGAAATCTGTGGCATGAAAAGTTGTCAGTGGCCAGAGAATTGACAACAAAAGTTGACGGGGTCCGCAAAAAACTAAAGCAAAGCCAAAATATCATATCAATTGCCTTGAAGATTGGATAAGGTTGAGTGTTTGTTCCAAAGATTCCAAATACTTTTGAGCTTATAAAGAGAGCCTAGAATGCGCTCCTCATTGTTGTGAGAAGAATGAAAGCCAAGGCTCATTCCCTAAGAGCACAAGAACTTTCGAAGCCTGCAGAATAGAAGCAACTCAGTGTAGGCACTAGCAGCTTCCACATGAATTCTAGCACATAAAAGGAAATAAAGGTAGGAAGCTCCAAACAGATCATGCTTGCATTATACACACTTCTTTAATTATCTAACTGATGTCCATTCATCAGCAGGAAATGTATCGCCAACATCAAGGAAAGCATGACCTGTTCTCTTCTAGGGCAGCCTTTCCACCAGAAAGGCATCTATTCCTACAAGGAGGAAATTCTCCAGGAAATTCAGGACTAATTCTCTCAACTGATGCTAAGCCTAGGCTGAAATGGACCCCTGAGCTCCATCAACGTTTTATAGAAGCGGTGAATCAACTTGGTGGAGCAGATAGTAAGCATACAAATAAAGAAGAATGAAAAAACATAACTGCAAAATTTGCTTCTTTGAGTAGAAAATTTGTTCTGCCAAATCAGCTTATCCAAAATTTTCATCTTTCAGAGGCTACTCCAAAAACAGTTATGAAGCTTATGGGCATTCCAGGACTGACCTTGTATCACCTAAAAAGCCATCTTCAGGTGCCCACAATTCTATATATATATTCAGATGAAATTTTGATCTGTAACTAAAGTACATTGGTATTTTGATTTCCAGAAATACAGGCTCAGTAAAAATCTTCAAGCTCAAGTTAATACTGGAAGCATAAATAATGGTAGGACAGCAGTCTCCCAAAATTTATCTTGGACATCTATAACATGCGAAATGATGTAAACATAGATTTCCTATGTTTCAGTTACAGGATCCATGATAGCTGCTGACCGGACATCTGGAGTGAGTGGATCACTAATGGACGATACAAACATTGTGTCTCATTCAAACAAGTAAGTAATCGCAAAAGACAAATACTAGATTGCCGTTCTTCTAAGAAAGTTTGCACTGATAGTATGTTTCTGGATCTCAGAACAATGCAGATAAGCAAAGCACTTCAGATGAATATTGAAGCGCAAAGACAGCTACATGAGCAACTAGAGGTGAGAGCCAGTAACAAAATAGCTTAGGTTGACAAAATCTAGCTTAGGTTGACAAAATCTGCATTATGAAGCACCTTTATGTAAATAATATGAACCAAAAGAAGATTCAGTTTTAAGTGGCATTCCAGTGAAGGCAAAATCTTAGTGCTAAATGCCCTGAGCTGTTGTCTAGTATTAGCGTAATAATAAAATAGCTATCATATGTATGTATACGAACCCTGCCACCCTGATATACATCACGGAGACACATACATGTATGTATATATTTGGATGCATGGATGGATAATCAACCTTGACTTCAAATTTTCACGATGTAAAACAACAGGAATGAAACAACAAAAACCTTAACAGTTTATTAATTCTGGTTGCTTTACGCATAAAATAAATATAGTGGCCAGATCATATATAATTATAACATTTTAATCTGCTCACAGGATTAAAAGTTGCAACAAAGCTACCCTGGACTGAAATAATAACTTTTTTATGCTGTCCTTGTTCCAGCTAGTTAGTGTCTCATTTCATGCTGATAGATAGAAGACAAGCTTTGTTCTAAACCAGAGATTATACTGGAACCAAACAGGTCCAAAGGCACTTACAGCTCCGGATAGAGGCCCAGGGAAAGTACCTGCAATCAGTGCTGGAAAAGGCCCAAGAGACTCTTGGCAAGCAGAGCATGGATTCTGTAGGGCTGGAAGCTGCCAAAGTGCAACTCTCTGAACTGGTCTCTAAAGTATCAAAAGAATGTTTTGGTACTGCATTTCAAAGTTTGAAAGAATCTTCCAGTTTACACACCCTGCAAGGACAGACGACCCAATTTGCTGATTATTCAGGGGATGGTTGCCTAATTTCATGTGAAGAATTCCAAAAGGACCAAGAAACACATAATGTCTGCGTTGGATTAAGAACTTGTCCTAGCAATTCACTCCCATGCACTCAACAGTTAGGGAAGGATTCCACACTTGAACAGACTCGATTTGCATGGGGCGGGAATGTGAATCAGCATAGCTTGCTTCATTCATCCACAGTGAAAAAATCTGAAATGTCAATTGTTCCAGTTGATGGAGAGTCCAACATAGTATCAAAGAATATTAAAGTGCAAGGAGAAAATAGATGCAGTATTAGCATTTTTGAGGCAAGACGAAAAGGAATAGATGGATATGACTCTTATCTTGAATTGCCAAACTGCAAGAAAGCAGCAGTCATGCAAGAGAGAGAAAAGCAGCTGAATGAATTTGCATTGCCATGTCTAACATCACAGCTGGATCTAAATTCCCATGATCACAATGATCCTCCTCCAGGCTGCAGGCAATTTGATTTGAATGGTTTCAGCTGGAGCTGAGGATGTTATGTAAGCTAATTAGCAGACACGCTTAATGAATAGCATGCTCCTATACTAATATTACAAGTTTAGCATTTATAGTTGGCTTGTGAATAGGCTGCATTACATGTTGATAACCAACAATCCTTCTCAAGGCTTTAAACATTTAGCATGATATTAAACTTCCACTCGTGATTGAGGACAGAGATTATCCTGCAGTAAGGCATGCCAGCTAGTGTTTCTGTTGGACATGTACTGAGTAAGCAGCAAGAATATTACTTTGGTCTATTGTGACATCAGCAAATTGTGTCACAAAGTCTAATATTAGAATTTCTAGATTTCTTTCCAGAAGGTTGCAGCTGCATAGAATGAAATTGAACTACACATGATGTTCTATGCGACACCGCAGCTGGTCAAGATTCATACAGGATTGTATTCACAGGGTTTCTCATCCTTTTGTTTCGTCAGCAGCACACAAGAAGATCCTCTGAGTTGCACTGTTATGATTCTTTCTTCCATATCAGTTGAATTGCACAGGTTATCTAACCCACAAGTAACAAAGCAATAACATATTCTCTATTTCTATTAGCTAAAAAAAATTCTGGTACATTTGCATAAAAATCTAAAATTTAATTTGATTTCATTAGTAATAAAAAAAAAAAACTCATGTGAAACAGAATATTATGACTCCTCCAAAAATGAAGCACATGAAGTTTCAACAAATCAACTTGAAGAAGACCATGCAATTAAAGCAAAGGGTATCTCTACTTTCAGTCAATTTTAACTCAATAAGTGCAAATACAATGTAAAGGTATCATGAAACAGTAATCTGCAATAGCTGAAATGGCAAACATTTTAAATGAAAAAGGAAACAGAAAGTCTGATCTCTACTACAGTGGATAAAACTATGCGGCATCCTTTGCTTTTTATTCCCTTTCCTGCAAGCATATAGTAAAGCAATATTACACTTTCATTTCCTATCCCACTACAAATTTAGTGAAGCAAATTACTTCACAATCAATTCCTTTCAGTATTATATTTGTAAACTCATTTCTGATTAAAGTTTATTGTTCCAGCATCTTCATGTTAGGTAAGTAATTTATAATTTACACCAGTAAATCTTTCCAAAATTTGATAAACCATAGATCCTTACAGTAAATATTCATAATTTTTTTCGCTTGATATTCACCAGCTAGTTAATTATACTCTTGCAAAGAAACTAACGTATTTCCAGACAATGATGATAATAATAATGTAGTGGCATGATAGAATTGATGGACAGTGTCAACTCAGGTATTTAACACGGCATCTCCATTTGCGTGTCCAGATATCATGCATAACCCTGAAGCAATGCTATTCATGCCATCCTCTGCCACCAGAAGAAGTCAATGATACTTCAACTGGAAACCTCATCTAAAATTATGCAGTATCTACACCCTAGCTGCTTCATTTTCTGCTTCAAGTTTCCAAGCTTCCTGTAATGGTTCCAAAAACATCCTTTCATGAAACTATATTCTGTATCCACTCCACTGAGACGAGTCAAAATTTTTAGGTTTTTTTAACCCGAAGGTGCAACAATCACTAATCTGAAATGAAAAGCAGCTTTAGAAGTATATGAAATAAGACGTTGCCAAATTATTATGACATCAAACTGAAGAAATTATAAAAGAACCTATATGGACATTGATAAAAGCTACCATATCATAATTTTTGTCAAGAAAAGTTGAAAGGGAACTTCTACAAGTGTGAATAATGAGAGGCATCAACTGGGTCTGACGGATAAAAAAGTCAAACCAGGCACTTATGGAACGGGAAAGATGTGCTACTGATAGGGGATGGCAGTGGAGCTTCTTCAATTTTATTAAGATTCATACTATCTATTGGCAACCACCAAAGAAAATAAAATTTAATAGATTTCCATCTTCTCCTTCACCAGAATGCATGTATCTATATAAACATACTATTCAGAATTCCAATACTGCCCTTATACAAAAGGGTATTGACATTTAGCTTGACAGAAATAGGAAAATTGTCTGAAAGGATGAAAATGTTAGAAAGCAACATCAAGTATCATCAACCTACAGCTTGGAAACTTTACAATCAAAATAGCATTGGAAATTCCTTGTATAGGAAGGAATGATAAATTTTGAGATACATCTTTAATATGTGATTCACAAACAGATACACATGTAAACAACAATACTAGTAGAAACATACAAAAGATAAAACTATGTTCTATGATGGCCGCACAAAAAGAAAAGCAATGATGAGTCTTGTAAACATCTTTTATTTGTGATACAAGGTTTTAGGCATCAAACCATCTTGGCTAGTACAGGGCAAACCATACTGACCTGATACAACATCCATATAGTATGGGAGCTCCGTATGCCCCCATATCGACACATGGTATAAATGTTGGACCTACTCCAACAGTGTACTGTGTGTTAGTACAGGGGGATAACCTTAACAACCTATACTAGAAAGGTACTGGTATGGGGTCTGATATTGAGACTTGGATCACTGATGTGTGATGCACCGGGTAAGGTACCTGTATGGAGTCCGATGTTGAGACTTAGACGGTTGATGCATTATGCACAAACAAATACAAAATGAACAATCTTAGCAGTGGAAAGATACCGAAGATATCACTATCTTCTATGATGGATGAAAAACTAAATCACATAAGAACTATTAAAGATCACATGGTGCAATTTTTTGATGGTCAATGATACTTCTTTGAAAAACTTTAGCTATGCAAGAAAATAAAACATAGAACATGTAATTTCTGGACAGTGAATGCGCAAAGTAAAACTTATACCATCATTGCTAAAGTATGTGACGAGTGCTCAAAAATGACTTGTATTATAACTCCACAGATCTTCACAGTAAAAGCCAGAAAGAAAAGAAACTAAAATAGGTATATGTTCAAACATCAAAAAATGCATGCTAATATTCCATTAACAACTCCAACACAGACTGATGTTTTGGTCCCTAAATCCAGTATTAGGAAACCGAAAAAGGGGGGCTTTTTGCTTTGTCTTACAAATTCTCTGTACTTTGATAGAGAGTTCCTTTTCATCAAGAAATAAATCATTGCTTATTTTAGTGCCTGAAGCCCAAAATAATAATATGAAAATACTCCAAATCCTTTTGCTTCTTTCATCAGATAATTATTTATGATAAAGCCAAAATTTTATCAACTCCAAGCCTTGCACAAAAAAGAAGAATATCTAACAACCAAACTGAAAAATTTCGAAGGCCAAACCAAATGCCAACAAAACGAAGTTCACACTGGGATGAATTCCGATCCCAACATTTAATTAGTATATCGCAAACAATTCGATGGATGAGAAACCTGCCTGTGCACATGCATTCAAATCAAGAAAATATATAGTTCCATGAATTCATGATGGGGGCTTTTAACCACCATGATAAAGTGGCTATTTGTGCAACCATACTCTGGCAAAATCATCTATGTAAGGAGTCACCTCCAGATAGACTGGCATAGCAATCAAGCAAATCCATCATGTTCTCCATACCTGTAAGAAACATAAACAAGCCGAAGACCTATGCAGATAAGATGGTCATAACCATGACCTGACTGCTGCTATGGAATCTAATCCTGAAGAATGATTTAGGAATTGTTTTCTGCAAAGTATGCAACTATATTATGTGCCCATAATACAAGCTAAATACTAGCAGAACAAGAAGACCACTTCTATTTTGTTGGCTCAAAGTTCCACCTTCTTGGTTCAAAAATAATATCATATTTTGCTCTAAAGAACACTTTTATTCTAGGTCCTCTCACATTGACCACTGAAGAAAAAAACTCTTTATGTTTAACTGTTCTCTTCATCTTCAATTTTGTGCAAGAAGTCTCAATGCATAACTGATAAAATATTGAAAATTAGTTTTGAAAAAACTCTTTGATTATAGTACACTTCAAGTCCAAGAGATGAGAGCAAGGTTGGATGTATAGTCCTGTACTGAACGTACCAATAAGGTACCAGTAAGGTACCAAGGTTCAATTTAATATATGAGTTAAGCAGCTCCATACTTGTCTGAACTGAGCGGAACTATCCCTACTACCTGGTGCCGCCAAAATTGAGGTGCATACCATAACATACTGACAAGTACCGCCCAATTTCAGGTGGTACCATGATGAGAAATGAGAGAAAGAGGTCAGGAGCTATCTCGGGTCAGGGTGTGTGTCGTACCATACCGACTGTATTGTACCGAACTGGTAATATATCAGTATTGTCCGATATTGAGATTGCCAACTTTTAAATAATTTCATAGTGGAATGGAATTTTAAGTCAGCTAGGAATTTGCTCCAACATCACCAGCAGGTTAAAGAATCAGTGTAGCCTTAACCAATAAGCATGAGCGGGAAGAGACAGTGAACTAAAGAAAATGCTCTTTTAATGAAGAAATACTGCAAACACTCCAGCTCTAAACAACAAATAGATGAGAGAAAAGGGTGACTGAATGATGACATCCATGCAAACGACGCATCGGTAAATGAAAGAAGTTAGATAAAAACACTGCAAAAAATCATGCTCCATAGCAAGAAATGGACCAAAATATATCTCATCAGGATGCCAATAATTCAAGTTAGCAAGCAAGGTTGCTTCTTACTCAACGAATGGGCTTGCAAAAGTTAAGAGATCAATACCACCCCCGCACCGGCCCAACCCCACACCCCCCCAACAACCAACACCACCCCACAAGCAAAACACCCAAAAAAGGAAAAAAAAAAAAAGCTAAGAAAGTAAGGAAATGAAAATACATAACAGAATAAAAGCTCGCTCTAACATGTCATCACGAAAATATCAACAGCCAACAACAGCAAACTTAAATCATTTTCAAAAATGATGTCTTAAACTTTGTAATATTAGAATTAAGATAGAACTAGTTCAAGAGCATTAAGGTTATTCAGGATTCTACATGTGCCAGCCCTCTTAGTATACCAAATGCACTTATTTGAACATGGATCAAGGTACTATTTCATTGTCGGGTATTTCTAGTTTATTCCTATAAAAGAACATTATAACTAGCAACAGAGAAGGCATGCCTGCCTACTTCTTGATCCTGCGTACTTTCTTCGGTCCCCAGACTTCCATCCTTCCTGCAGGGCATCCACAGGGGGAGCGACAGATGAGAACTGTTCGGCCATTCGGCGGAGCCATCTTCTTGAGCTCAGCTTCAAGTTCTTTGTGGTCCTCCCCTAGTTCCAGGGGACGAGTCCCAAACGCATCCTTCGGCACCGGTGGCAGGCACTTCACGCACTCCTCCGACTCAAGCTGGATATCGAATGCAACAGCTTTACGCAGGCCTTTGCAGTAAGGATTGCCGCATTTCCTAGCCTGATGACTGATGTACTCCCACGCAGCAATCCCAGTGATGAACATGAGAACAAAACCAGCAGCATAAGCAACAGGGGCTTGGTAGAGAACATCACCCATCAGTTCTACGGCCACAGGGAGGAGCTCAGCGGCTTCATGAAAGATGAACTTGAAGTAAGGGACAGTCAGAACAGCGAGCGCGCCGAGCACCAGAAAGAGCATCACGACATCAATAGCGGCGAAGGGGGAGTGCTCGCAGAAGGGATGGGACAGAGGGTTCAAGGACTTGCTCCTCCGGTTTCGGGGCTGGCTGCTCCGGCGCTCCGACGAAGCCTGGGAGTTGGCCATGTTGCGGTGCTGCTCGAAAGTTCTGCAGAACTCGATCAAGCTCCGGCAATCAACCATTGCTAAACCCAACCGATCAAACCCGGTTACCAACTTTTCTCGATCACAGATAGAACTACCAATGTATTGATTGCAGCCAATCCAAAAACAAAAAAAAAAACTTTTTTTGGAAAAAAAGATAGCAATTTTACAGACCGATAGCTGATCTTTTAATCGGAATTTCACAGATTGAGATCGGAAGAAAACCTGTCAATTTGGATACCATCAAAAGAAATCCAACCCGAATCAAATCCTATGCGATCTGAGCTCCGATCGAGACCGCTCGTGCGCACGATGCCTCGGGGCTTGATTTTACGATCGGACCTAGGGATTGGAGATGCAATCCGATCGAGGGCGCGGGATTTCCGATGGCGCGCGAGATTGGATGAAGGCCGAAATGGATCGAGATCGAAAACTTCAGATCCCACTTCCCAACGCCTCCGGAACGGGTCCGATCCGTCTCCAATCCAAGAACCGTAACAGAGAAGGCTCCTTGTTTTCTATGTTCCTTGTGCTCCCGTCCTTCCTTTCTTTCTTTAAGGTTTTCTTGAGAGTGCCGGCGGAGACGCAGGAGAGGGAGATCACATCCGAATGACGTGTGGAGAGGGGAGCCGTGTGGATTTCAAAGAAAATAAAAGGAAAGAGAGAAAGGGAGAGAGAGAGTGTAATTTTAATTGAAACCGAGTATTTATAGTAACATCGATGGATTTATGTGATGTGTATAGAGATCGAATCGGTAGGCCAAGAACCCGCGTTTCACGCCGCTAGGAGAAAACTCCATCGACCCACGGTTCAGTTAATTGATATAAAATTACGAGATTGCCAAAAATACGCTGTAAGGCATGATGGCATTTTGACTGGGAAAATGTTCCTGCCAAATGCTGGAAGGAAGGAAGAAATATCCTTCCCTCTTACGTAATGTCGAAATCATCAAGCTTTGAATTATTCCACGGATGTTGATTTCCAACGAGGACGAGCTTGACCTAACGCATTGTTCCCAGTTGGCTAGCTTAAAATATGTGTTTATTATGGACCGGCTTGGATAAGGATTTCAATTGACAATACTCTTAGATTGAAATTTAAAGATAAAAATAATCATCAATTTAATAAAAAAATTGATATATAAATATATATCTATATATCAATATTATATATCTGATATAATATAATAAAAATATTTAATATATTATTTTTATTTTCTTTATTTGTTTAATCAAAAAAAATATTCATATTAATGAATAATATGTCATAAGTATAAATAAAAATATTAATTATTAATATATTAATAAAATATTAATATTTTATTAAATATATTTTATATGATTAATAAATATATTTTTATGAAATATATTATAGATAGTATGGATACTGTAGGGCTAGTGATCTTGGATTTCTACGAAATACCGAACAGATTATTCATAAGTATTTGAGATTTTTAATCATTAGACCATAATCTGTCAAATATAGTAATCTTAGATCACTGAAGATCAGATCATCATACTATTTAGGTTACCGATGATCGTAGATCATCATAATGATTTCATTTAGATCATCAAATGCTACCGAATAGGATTTCACTAAAACTTGATATAAATATTGTAACATAGTGGAGATCACCTGTGACCTTAGTTTTTACTGGTTCTACCATATGTGCAAATATATACAGATGATTAAAGATTTTTGCTTCAGATAATTTAACAAATTTTAAAATATTCAAAATTAGTTATTATTTAAAAATAATTATTAAAATCTTTTAAGGAAAAAATGTATTTAAAAGTATTTTTGGGAATTGAAAGTTGAAAATACTTATTTCTATATATTGTTAAAATATATAATCATAATAACTATAAGTATGGATCACCCATATTGATATTTGTATTTAAATTTAATTTTATATTTATTGCGGCTAAGGACTCATAGCTCGGCACATAAGGTATTATTCGTTCTGATCCATGGACCTCACAATTTTGTCCTTCAAAAGATATCTCATATGAGAAGTATGATCCTGTCCTATATAAGTTAAAATCTTCGATTCACAATCAATATGGGACTATTGATGCCTTTTCTTTTACACCACAATAATATTTTAAATAAAAAATAATTTAATTAATCCCTAGCAAAATTATACAATATTTTGTAATTGAAACACTTATACAATAGATAAACCAATATCCAACATAGGCATTCCATCATCTAGGTCATGTGAAGAAGGGATGCTCCCTCATGTACATCACATGTGGTTGATCCTAGATCCTAAAACATCCAGCCATTGCAACGTATCTACTATGTCCATTATAACAAGATTAAGAAGGTATGTTAGGATTCATTGATTTGGGTATACATGTTTTTATTATTATTTTTTTTTTTTGAATAGAGATGACATGCAAGTTAATCGATTTGGATATGAGTTTAGCTTGAATGTTTATCCTTTTTTTTTCACTTCTATCCTCTAGGACGGCTATTTTGGGATGCTCGCTAGCACATATGAAAAGTGCCTCAACCGATTTCTTAGTGGCCCAGAAATTTAGCATCTAGCCATCCATTGTGTATGACATCAATCCTAGCAAGATGCACCAATTTTATATGCCCATAGCAGGAGAAAATTTTCATACATAAAAAAATTATAATTATCATGGTTTGATCATCATCAAGTTACATGCCTTGGTCTACTCAATCAAGGAGATTTGGTACGTATGGAAAATTCTTGTTTCTTAAAAGGAAAGAAAAAGAAAAAAAAATATAACATCCTTTTCTGTAACCAAAGTTGAATCATTCGCCAAAATAAAAAAAAAAAAAGATAACTTCCGATTATGTGATCAATAGATAGTTGCAAGAATATCTATTTATCAGGAAAAAACCTGACCATGAATATTTTCATTTATTATAAGAGAGAATACAAAAGAAATTTGATGAGACTTTGCTTGGAGGAAGTGCTTCTACGCTCAACCATGTGGCCGACATCAAAGTCCTCTAGAAAACTATTGACTGAGAGAAAAAAACTTAACCAAAACACTTTGCTATTCTTATTGACTTGCAAATCAAATGCCAATAGTATCTATGAAATCTGTGACACACATAAAATTATATGCGTAAGAAATATTAAAAAAAAAAAAACTTAGATGTCACATCATCAAATAACATGCACGACTCCACCCTCTGCATGGTCTTTCCCCTTCCTACAAAGCGGTTTTCTTCTTGGGAGTTCTTTTATGGTGCTTAAAGCATTGCTTTCAGAAAAGGAAAAAAGGACAATACATAATGTTCCCATATCTAAAATCATAAGGCTTCTGAGAGCAATAGAAGTCACGTCCTTGGAAGTTCTTTTTTGCAACAGGGGAGAGATAGAAATGCAAATAATATTATGAAAAATGCTGACATATGATCATAGCTTACATGATATAAAATTTATGAGTAGTCCTTGTGTTTAGCATTGCAATGTGAAGTCAGTGGTGGCAGGTAAAGTCGTTGAAAGCATTTTCCTTTACTTGCCCCACCCTTGGCTCTAACCTTCGGAGATATGCTTAATTATATAGAGGGGACCTATTGCACAAGGGCCCCTGCTTTAGTTACCTGCCAACAGTAACAGTATTATATCCTCAACTTTTTTTACCACTCTCTTACCCAAAAAACAAAAAAAAAAAGCTTTTTTTTTACTACTTACATCAGCTGACGATAAAAGCAACCACTGCACAGGAGTATACTGTTGGGATAATAGTTCTCCATGGTCCCATGATCCCTACATGATGTTACACGTTCCTAGGTATCTTTTTATCCCATTTTTCCTCACTCTGCCTTTTTCTTTTTTGACTTCTCTTCATGACCAGGCTCTGAAATCTAGGCCTGGGGCTCGTTTGTGAAGATGCATAGGAGGGAAATATCAGATTTGCCCCTTGTCTTCTGTCCACATTAAAAGATTAGGTGAAACCAACCAATTTCAATCCAATAAAGGCATGATGGACTTTCAATTCAGCTTTAAAGTGGGACACTTGAATGTTTCTGAAGTGTAGTTTTTAACTTCATATCTCCACTGACGTAATCAAATGGTGAGTCCCCCCTAATGAAGATTCCACTTCTGGGGCCATAAGAATGGCTCATAATATCAGTTGAAAGTAACAATGTCACCTCTACGCTGTAAAGGACACATACAAACATCTATTATGCGTCCTAAAAATGTTTAAGTTGGATACTAAAGTTCTTTGGCTAACTGTAATCTGTACATTCTTTTGACTTAATGAAACCTGGGGGAATAATTTTGTTTCCTCCATTTTCCATCAAAAAAAAAAAAAAAGAGAACAAAGAGAGAGAGAGAGAGTTGTATCCATTGCTGTTGTTTATGTTTCTACTGTAACATAAATAGCATAACAGGGCATTTACAAAGCATTAGTGGCTACAAACATCGGTATTTGACATTTTATCATCCTTTTTAATTCATGATTCATACCCTAAAAGGAGCAGTCATATTCAATGATGTAGCAAGTTGGTGAATGGTTGAAGTAATGGTTGGGTGATGCAGCTCGGTGGGGAACTGATAGGAACATCCATCATATTTGCATCACATCTCTTACAATTTTCATTGCCGACATGCTGATATGGTATATATTCAACTTTCTTATCATTAATTGACATGTGGCCAACAATTCTGTAAAGATTTGAATTTCAGAAAGTTACATCTTTACAATTAAAGTGAATCTAGAAATAGAAGGATGATTATTTTAGATTTAATTCAAATTAAAAAAAAAAAAGAAGGTAATGGCTCATAAGGAGGGAGTTATTTCTCATTCCTTGATTTTCACCTTCAATTATAATGGATTCTTACTCCACACCTATATAAATAAGACCAAAGAGACCCAAAAAAAATATGCTTTAAGAGAGAGAGATTCCCACAACTCAAAGCTTTCATGATGAGAGGCTCATAAGCCCTCACCCATCATGTTCTTTTCTTTCTTTTGTGTAGATCCATAGGTCATTAGAAGATCAAGAAAGTTGATCTCATCACAAGGCCGAGTAAGTCGACCTTATTAAATGATCGAGAAAGTCGTCCTTATTAGAAGGTCAAGAAGGTCAAAGCTCATCAGAAGGCTGAGCAAGTCAATCTCATCAGAAGTTTGAAAAAATTGATCTCATCAGAAAGCCGAGAAGGTCGAGCTTATCGGAAAGTCGAGAAGGCTGAGCTGATAAAAAAATCAACTTTAAAAGATTGAGAAGGCCAAGAAGGCTGAGAAGATCGAGCTCATTAGAGAACTAATTTCAAAAGACCAAGGCTACGGAGGTTGAGAAGGCCAAGCCCATCAGAAAGTAGATCTTGGAAGGTTAAGAAGGCTAAGCTCATTAAAAAGTCAAGAGGCCAAGCTAAAATAAATCGAGCTCTGAAAGACAAAACTCCTAAAGATTAATTTTAAGGCCAATGCAAAAATACCAAAGTGAGCTTATCAGAATAGAATAGAATAATATTGTACACTATAATTCTTTATTATATTCTCTTTATTATTATTTTTCTAAAATCTGATCTAACTTAGACATCGGAGAGTTTGGTCGGAACCAATCCGGTGAGTTGTTCATTATTTCTTTTTATGTGCATATTCGTAATTTCAAGATAAATCATTTTTCGCAGCTGCGGATCTTATAGCATCCTCTTGATGGTTCTGATTAAATCGGACTTTGACAGCAATAGTTGCATTTATAGGTGTGCTCGTAGCCTCTAGTCAATTGCTTTGATAAGCTTCAGAACCGCTTTTGCTTGTCACCTGCAGCATCCAACTGATGGTTTCAAGGAAGCAGTCTTGCTTGATCTGAGCTGTTCTGACCATCCATTGCTCTTGTCAATCAACCTCATTTTATGAAATGTGGAAATAATCGGTACATCATAGTCATTAAAACATTATTTCAGAGAAAAAGTAGGGGAGAATTGATCTTGTGCTACACACATCAGTCATCCCTCTACCATGGTGAACATGGGTGGGACCAGCATGATTTATTATATTTCATGTCTCTATTCAGGAAAAGTAAACAATGTCTCTATTCAAAGCATGTGTCAAAATTATCAGAGAAAAAGTAAAGAACGCAAAGCATGGGTAAGAAATGTCCCTATTCAAGAAATATATAGAAATGATACCTTGTGATTTTAAATCGAGAACACCTTCTTAGCACATACACTCAAGGAGAAGGGGGCCAACCAACAGACCTGGTGTCCGAAGCAAGTCATCAAAGATTTTTTTTTTTTTTTTGGATAAGACGGAGGAATCACACTAATTTTCACTAACTTAAAACAACTAAAAGATATTGAAACTGACTCTAACTTCACTAGTGAATCCCAAACTTACTTTGCCGCTCTTGTTATGTAGTAGCATATATGTAGCCTTTAAGAAGTCTTATGGCTAATCAAATGGCTTACTTGTATATTTTTTAGGCCATGTGATATGAACTTAAAATTTTGGTAAGTTCTCCCTCCTCCTATCCCTCTCTGTTACATGTAATCAAAACAACACTTGTACATATATATCCTTAATTTATTTTAAGCAATAAATCATGGGGAAAGTGATTCAGTTTTATGATAGCTTTTGAAGTACTCATCATAGAACCTTTAATAATGTTATTGACTAACACCTCAAAATCTAGAATCAGTTTATGGAAGGATTCCAGTGTTTGCTTCAGCCAATATCTGATGAAGCTGGATTGGCCACTTGAATAGATGTTGGCTGTAAGTGACTGAAACCATCTAAGCTAGAGAGCATGTGGTTACATGCACCAGTTGTTCTTAACACTTCTACATGCTACATCCACCAATGGGAAAATGCAGCTGTTTGGATGTACAAAGAAAGGGATATTCCACAATGTTTTTCTAGCTGCAACTGTGTAGGCATCATCACTGAGTCTTAAAATGGAAACAACTAATGAAATTATACTTGGAGGGCTAAGAGAAGTCAATGAAACTGCAAGTTGGTTTAGGTATCAGGAAGTAGAGAAGGAAGCTGACAAACTGTTCATTGATTTCATGAAACATTTTATCAGTAGAAAAAAAATTTAGCCTTCTACAGTAATCTAATGAAGCGTCATCAAGGATTTGATAATATCTGCAATGCTAAAGGAAATGACTGGAGATAATACAGAGATTTACCTTTCAGCTGTTCCAAAATCTTTCTAGTCTTCGTCGCAAATTTGACTTTCTTTTGACACTGCCGAAATGTTGCATACCTGTATCCTGGGTAAGGAATAACATACGAAAAGGAAGAATGTTACCATACACAACCAGATTGAAGCACCTGAATAGAAAACAACTGTTTGGTCTGAAGGTTTGGCTTCAAATGCTACATTTCCGATTACTATCCTTCAACATGTCTTACCTCAAGTATTAGGTCTCTATACATGTTTAAAGGAAAAAGGAAAATGCATGATTCAACTTTGATCAACACCGAAAATTTATGGTACGAACTTATCATATTCAATTTTATTACCTGAAATGCAATTTAATGCTCTGATGTTTACATAGCTGTGAAAATGGCCAATGTAAGCATGATGAGCTTGGATTAGCATGCTTAAGTTCTGACTAGAATGGAGAGCATAAACTACAAGCCTAGCTCATCTGGGCTTAGCTCAATGGATCTTATTCTGCTAATAATTTCAAGCTCAAGACCCAAGATTCTCAGATTTCCACACTGTGTTCTCGGTCATACCAACGCTGCGTGCAACCTTTCAACCAAAATCTGATTATCTGAAACACCATCCAAATACCAACTGGAATGTGTGAATATATAACCATGTTAGCATTTAACAAAGCTGGCCATCAACACAAAACTTCTAAAGCAAAATAGGTCATACATGACAATTGAGCCAGCCGACCACTACTGTGGTGTCCCCAGATCTCCAGAAACTTTCAGATAAGTGTTGCAGTGCAATGGAAACTAAATTGCCAATTTATACCCAAAAAAGGGCTCGCTTTCTAGGTGAATAGTACTCTGTAGGCCAATGACACACTGTGAATAAAGTTATTGCTTGCAGAATCATTAGGCAAACAGTACAAGATCATTAGCTTATACAACAAAATTAAAAGTTGCTGAAACTACTGACACCCAAAAAAGCGGCCTGGTACTTTGTCTCCTTATCGTTGCTATCTTATTGCATAATCTGCCTATGTACTCCTTTTATTGCATCAGTGAAAAGTGTGTCTCCTAGTTCTTAAGATCAAGAATTTTTAGTTCCAAGCAGTGCAAAGTCCTCATTAAAGTCTACTCAAGTTACCTGCTTAATAACCAGAGGAATGTCCATCCTTCAGATTGCTTAATAGATTTAAAGAATGCACTCTTGACCCTTTTCACAAAAGGCCTTGCTTTTTTTCTGTAGACCAACAGCTTTTTTCTTGAAGCTTAATCTCAACCACCATGCTAAGTGGGCTAGTCTGCGCAGGTTTCCCCACTTAACATTTCAAAATACATTCTCTCTCTCTCTCTCTCTCTCAAAAAAAAAAAAAAAAAAAAAAAAAAATCACTATTTGCACAGTAGCTCATCTCCATTTCCATTTGCACTCTTTCCTTGCTAGGCAAACCTGAGGACCTTAACCACTACTAATCACACTCCTGCCGCCCCTCGAAACCAAAATGTTCCAGCCTCAAATCCAAGGCTCTTATCCTCCATCAACATTATTAGTTTCCAAATTCACTACTTAGCATGTGCAATGATTAGTGTTTAAACCTTCGATGTTGCAAAAGGAAAAATCCAAAGATTCAGTATCCAAACTGATGGGGCAAAACCTATCACCAATCAAACAACAGATAAATAAATCTATGATCATGTTTACCCATCCTTACACTAATCAAATCGCTAGTTGGAGCTGGGGGTGACAATTTATCACCTGGACTTGCCCATTCACCTAAACCCACATCCAATGTAGACAGGTTTCAGTGAAGGCTTTTATAATCTGCTCGAACTTGGGTTAGCCGAGAGAGGGGCCAAATTGGGTTTGGGCCTTACAACAAAGGGCCACTATGGCCTGAACAAGCCCTTAAAGCCTAGCCCCAGACCCCTAGGATAGGGGTAACATTTTAGTGGGTCAAGTAACAAGTCAGGGCATGGCTTGGGTATTCAGAAAGGCTGTGAAAACCATGGTTAAGAGAAAACACAAAATATATTGAAGAGAGAAGTGAGAGTATACGGCACGCCCAGAATTCAGTCCGACCCCCTGCCACTCCAAGTTAAAAGTATTGCAAATGCCCAACAAAATAGAGGCCAAGCTATCCATGCCTGCCTTGAGTCTGTTTTCTTTTAGTTTTTGCTGAGGTGCCAAAAAAGAAAACTACAGACCAAGCTAACCGCCAATCCCAAATCAGTGAATCACGCTTCCTAACAACAAGCAACAAGTAAACAAAGATGTTCCATCTCATAAATCTGGGTGGCTCCTGCTTCCCTTTCCCTCAAAAAAATGTAAGTAAATGTTTCCTAGAGTACCTCATCAACCTTTTTAGCTTACTTTCTATCCTGAGTGTGATGTGGGAGAAATATTTGTAAACCCTATCACCATGAAGATATGTTCACATAAGAATATACAGCGGAAGGATAAGAAATACCGATCTTCAGCCATAGACACGAATTTGTGAGGTAGCCACAAGTTCTTGAGAGTTTCTTCTAACTTATGTGCAATTCTACGTGATGGTTATAGGACGTATGAATTGCCTTAGTTAGAACCCTCCCAATGTGTTAAAAAGCATTATTAACTTCCCACCATCAAGGAAGTTACAACCTGTAGGAGATAATCACCAAGCCTTTTTTTTTGGGGGGGGGAGATGATAGGATAATGGATATGTATAAAAATATGAGATAATGGATGAGGACCATATATATATATTATTTAAATAAAATAACATCTAACATTCTTCCACTTGGTCCGAACATCTTTTACCTTATGTGCTCGTATATCCATAATCCACTGCTATAGGCTCAATCAAGGATAAACTACATGAATCATGGCGGTAAGTTCTTTGATTAATTAAGCATTACCTTCCATGTATTACACTACAATTCCCTTGTCTCAATGTGGTTTTGCACTTTATGAATAAGCCTCAAATGCTTATTTGGGTCCTTATAAATATAATGGTATGTGTCATTCTCAAACATATATATATATATAATCCAAAATAGAATATAAACAAAGAAATAGAATTTCATCACGAACATGTGTCATAGCAATACAACACCTCCAATCAATCAGAAAATGATAATTCGGAACTAAGTCCCATATAGATCACATGATCCTTAAACAATATTGGTGGCATGCCTTTTGTTAAAGAATCCTCAATCATCTGTTCTGATGTGTTCAATGAGTGCTTCATTTAATTTGATACGCTCTTTGATAGCTAAGTACTTTATGTCGATATGTTTACTTCGACTCCTATTTTTATTATTCTTAGCTAAGAATACAGCAGTCAAATTGTCATAATAAATTTTTAATGGCTCAGAGATTGAGTCAATAATTCAAAGTTCAAAAATAAAATTCTTCAACCAAATACTCTGTGAGGTCACCTCAAAATAAGAAACAAACTCAAATTCCATAGTGGAGATAGCTATCAGTGACTGTTTAGCACTTCTTCAAGATATAGCTCCATTAGCAAAAATGAAGATGTATCTTGATGTTGACCAATGAGAGTCAATACAACTAGCCAAATTTGAATCTGAATAACCAATAGCTTCCAAATTGCTGGTACGTCTATATGTAAGCATGAAATCTTTGATGCCTTGAAGGTACCTTATAACCTTTTTCGTAGCTTTCCAGTGGTCTAAGCCTGGCTTATTTTGATATGTACCCAACATTCCTATTACAAATGCAATGTCCAGCCTTGTACAAACCTGAACATACATTAGGCTTCCAACAGCTGAAGCATAAAGAATCTTCTTCATCCATTCCCTTTCAAAATTATTTTCAGGACACTGGTTCAAATTGAATTTGTCACCTTTCATAATAGGTACTACACTAGGTGAACAATCTTTCATCTGAAATCTCTCAAGAACTTCGTTTATATAGGCTTTCTGAGACAAAACCAAGATACCCTGAGATCTATTTCTATGGATCTTTTTGTCAATGACATAAGATGCCTCCCCATATCTTTCACATTAAAATTTTGAGATAAGATTTATTTCACCTCATGTAACAATCTCATGCCATTAATTGCAAGCAAAATATCATCCACATATAAAACTAGAAAGATGATTTTACTCCCACTAATCTTGTGGTATATACATTGATTCATGATGTTCTCAACAAAACCAAATAAAGAGATAACATTATGAAATTTCAAATACCACTGACAGAAGGCCTGTTTCAGCTCATAAATAGACTTTTTAAGCTTGCAAACTAAATGGTCACCAGCATGTGAGAATGTGGGATAAATCCTTCAGGTTGTTTCATATAAATCTTTTCCTTAAGATCACCATTAAAGAATACCGTTTTCACATCTATTTGATATAATTCCATGTCAAAATAAGCAACTAATGCCATGATGATATAGAAGAAATCTTTCTTAGAAATAAGAGAGAAAGTCTCTCTATAGTCTATTTCTTCCTTCTGAGTGAACCCTTTAGCAATAAATCTAGCCTTGTAGTACTCAATGTTACCTAAAGAATCCTTCTTGATCTTTAAGACCCATTTACAGCCTATGATTTTTGCTTCATCAGGATCCCAAACTTGATTACTCGTCATAGAGTCTATTTCATCTATCATAGCACCATACCACAATTTGGACTTATAACCATTCATTGCTTGTGAAAATATCTTAGAGTCATCCCCTACACAAATGTCACAATCAGATTCTTGTAGGTGCACCTCATAATCACTAGAAATTGTATGTTTTCTTATCCTAGTTGATCTCCTCAATGTTATAGCATTATCCTCTTACGAAGGATGTTGCACAACGGGATCTATCCCTTCAAGAGATTGTTCCTTGATAGGATCTTCTAAGATATTTTGTGGATCATTAAAACTTGATTGTTCAATACTTACCCCATCTGAATGGACGTCATAAAGAATAACCATTCTATCACTCATTGTGGGATTCACATTAGAAACATAATCATCCTTAAAAATTATATTTTGAGATTGATCACTCTCACTATCCACATCATTCTTAAGAAACTTAGCATTTCTAGACTCTACAAATTTAGTGATATGGGAAGGACAATAAAACTTGTATCCTTCGGACTTTTCAGCATAACCCATAAAATATGCACTAATAGTCCTAGGATCTAACTTTCTTTCTTGTAGACTATACATCCGTATTTTAGTTGGGCAACCCCAAATGCATATATGATTTAAACTCAGTTTCCAACCTTTCTATATTTCAAATGGTGTTTTAAAAACTGTCTTAGTTGGAACTCAGTTTAAAATATACATAGCTGTTTTAAGGGCTCCTCTCCGCAAATGATGTAGGAAGTTTGGAGTTACTTGACATACTTTTTACCATATCCAATAACATCCAGTTTTTTCTTTCTGCTATACCATTCTGGTCTAGTGAGCCAGGCATAGTATAATACCATGCTCCTTAAAAAACTTGGCAAATAGATCAGGTGCTTGTTCACTTCCCATGTACCTACTATAATATTCTCTAAGTCTATCTGATCTCATGATTTTAATTTGTCTTCCACATTATTTTTCTTTGCTTTATAAGCTTTAAAAGCATCTAGTGCTTCATTTTTATTATAAAGTGGATATATATATATATATATCATGAGTAATCATCAATAAAAGAGATGAAATATTTCTGATCACTCGAGCTCATATCTGGACAGCAAATATCAGTGTGTATTATTTTCAATATGTCAGAACTCCTTTTGGCACTCTTTTGTATCTTATTAGTCTGCTTACCCTTAATGCAGTCTATACACGTATCAAAATCTGTAAAGTCAAGAGACTGAAGTACCCCATCCTTTACTAATCTTTTGATTCTCTCTTTGAAGATATGTCCCAATCTCTGATGGCACAAAATAGAGAATTTCTCATTCATAACACAATGCTTTATTCCAGTGTTACCATGCATAGCTATCAGATTACCGGAAATATTATAATTCAAATGGATTTTGAATAAACCATTATCCAAAGTACCATTTCTAAACACAACTGAACTTTTCATTAAAGTAAAAATAGTTCCAATAAACTGAAGAGAAAAACCTACAGATAGAAGTCTTAAAATAGAAATTAAATTTCTCAAAAAACTTGGAATGTAAAAAGTTCGTTCTAAATCTAAAACATAACCAATCCTTAAAATTAATCTACAAGTTCCAACGGCTTTCGGCATGTAAAGTCATCCGATTTCCTGAATAGATGTTCTATTCACTTTCTATCAGTTTTCATTGATTTAAGAAACCCTACATGGTATTAAAAATATGGATTGTAGAACCAGAATTAATATACCAAGTGTTATGAGACACGTCAACCATATTAGATTCAAAACATTCTAAAGAGATGAGATTATTTTTCTTTTCGAGCCAAGCCTTACATTTGGGGCAATCCTTCCACAAGTGTCCCTTCTTTTTATAGAAAAAATAATGGGCAGCCTTATTGTTCTAAGAACCGACAAGGATAATGCCTTTCCCTTTCCTTTTATGGCGTTGCTTCTTACTTTTACTTTGTGTAACCAAATATGTACTTTCACCCACTTCTTGATTCAATATCTCTTCTTCTTGCACACATGGCTAGAAGTTCATTCACTGACCATTTTTCTTTATGCATGTTACAAAAATTTTGAATGGTCTATATTAAAAAGGAAGAGAGTTGAGGATGAATTGCACTAAGAACAAGTCAGAAATCTCAATCTCCAAAGACTTTAGCTAAGCAGCTATGTCCCTCATTTGCATTATGTGCTCGCGCACACCTTTAGTGCTGGTAAGCTTTATTGATGATAATTGTCCCATTAAGGTGCTTGCAAGTGACTTATCTGAAGACTCAAACTATTCATCAATAACCTTCATGTAATCCTTGACTTTCTCACATTCAGGTATAGACCCATGAATGCTAGCCCTTATGCGATATTTAATGAACATCATATTCAAGTGATTAGATCGCTCCCAATGTTCATACAATGCAATCTCAGCTGGAGTGCTAGAATCCATATGTGCAGGAGGCTCCTCCTGGTGAATAGCATAGTCAAGGTACGTACAGCTTAAATGAAGAAGAATTTTCTCCTTCCAAGTCTTACCACTTAAGTAAGTAATTTTAGATGAACTTTTAGATATTATCAAAGATGAAATTACGGTAAAATATAAAATAAATAATTTAACAATGCTTATATTTCACAAATTGAGGCACATTGCATCACGTATATATGATATGCTTATCAATGTAAGTCATACACAAAATAAGTATAAATAAACGTATCATTAAAATCTACCTGTGGGCAAAGATTGTAATACACAATAGTTTCATGCAAAAATTTTTATGATGGAATTAGAAATTATTCATATTTCTCAACACTTGTGGGCCAGTTAAAAATAAAAATAGATGTCTACTCTATTCTAATTAAACATGTAAATACATTTATCTTCCTATGAGCAAAGATATAGTGCACTCATACATTTAATTATAATTGATGTCATTTAATCTAAATATGATTTTTCTTAAAATAATCCTTAATACATACACTCTTAAAGTTAAGGATGCTGTGGCTACTCCGCAATCAAGATATGCTAATCACATAACATCAAATTTGTGCATTAATATATAAATATACATAAAAGACATAGCACTAATAATGCAACCTAAAATTTAAGTTTTGTAAAGTGCATACATCTTTGATTTAGATAAATTCCTTTATGACTAATAAAAGTCCAGCCCAATTACTCAAAACAGACCTAAATAAAAATAGAATTAGATCCTTAATCAGGCTGGCATAATGAATTTATCTAATTTAAAACACATTTATCACTTTCTTTCATCAAAGAAAAATATTTAACAGATCAATATATAAATCAACAAATAATATATCAAAATGTTGAGCACAAAATAAGGGTCAAAATGTGAACAAAGAACATCCAAAAACTCCCTCCCATGCACCCTCATGCATCGCCGCAAGCAGTTGACCAGAAAATTAATGGTGTTTTGCAGCAATCACTGCGTAGTCACGCGCTACTTTCACGGCCACTTTAACAATTTTGGACAATTCTAGATCCATTTGTGAGTGATTTAGGGAAGATTCATGACTTCATATGCCACTGGTAGAGCTGGGATGGATCCAATACGCTGCCTATGTGTGTGGGCGTGCATCCACGAAGAAGTGCTTCTTCTTCTTCAACCCAGAAAATTCGATCGCACGATGCAATCTTTGAATAGCCATAACTCACTCATTTCTGAATGAAAATGAGCAAATAATTTGTCGTTGGAAAGCTATTTGAACAAGGTCTCAAAAAACACCATATTTGAAAGAAGAAAATCAGCGTAGAGAGAGAAAAAGCCTTCAAAAAATGGATGTTTATCGTCTTGTCAGAAATTTAGTCTCACGAAAACTCACAATTTGCTCAATAGTTTCTAGCAAAAATTTAACTACACAATCATCTTAAAGAAAGGAACATACCCTATGAAAATCACGACCTAATATGCACTCTATACAAAGATGCAATTAAAGGATCTTTTCTTCACATTAATGAAATCAGAGAGTAAAACAATATTATTTGACAAACTAATCATATTGAAATATGCCATTCTATCGTATAAATGATTTACCACATAAAGAAAGGCACAAACATATGCTAGGTAGAGGTAAATTTGCCGCTCTGATACAACATGTAAACCCTATCGCCATAAAGATATGTTCATATAAAAATATACAGCGGAAGGATGAGAAATACTGACCTCCAGCCATAGCTATGAATTTGTAAGATAGCCACAAATTATTGAGAGTTTCTTCTAATTTATGTACAATTTTACGTGATAGTTACAAGGCATATGAATTGCCTAAGTTAGGGGCCCTTCCGATGTGTTAAAAAGCATTATTAACTTCCCACCATCAAAGAAGTTATAACTTGTATAGATAACCACCAAGCCTATTTTTTTTGGGGATAATGGGATATAAAAATATGAGATAATGGATGAGGGCCATATATATATATATATATATATATATATATATATATATATATATATATATATATATAATTTAAATAAAATAAAATCCAATATTATTAGCCATTTAGGATAATTAAGGAAGCACGACCCTTGACACTATCTCAAAGAAACTTGTTTAATAAGGAGATGCCATGCACCTAACTTATAAGGGGGTTCAGGTGGATATTTGTAACACTTTAGTAGCATGAAACTCAGCCTTTCGAAGCACATTCCTATTCCCTTTTTTTTTTTTTTTTTTGCCTCTTGCGAGAGAAAGTGCATGATCCATTTGTTCACACTCGATCCTACTACTAAAATCCTTATTCATTTTGATAAGGCATGGATCATACCTAGAGTGCTATGTGAAATTAATTTCATACAATAGTATTGCATTTCAAATAATGAAATGAAAAATTATGATAGAAGCGTGGGAAAAAAAATACCTTTCAATTCAATGTTTCAATGCAAATTTATATGCAATTCTTAATTAATATCTTAACTTCACCAATTTGCTTGAAGAAACTTGCCACAATTGTGCAGAGTAATAAGAAAGTAATATTCCATCCAAGGTTTACTGTATCAAACCAAATCGGATGGTACAGCCACAACACATAGTATGAATATATCGTACTATACTAGTTCGATAATAATACACGGTATGGAGGATGCATTTGATACTTTGGTCCCAAACCAACACACTAATTGTCACGCTTTTGATCCGAGATTGTGAATCGAGGGTCATGGCAACCGCCATATACTCATAGAAAACTCTTTCCATAAGCATGCAAGGCATCTTATCATGCTATCCTAAAACAACAGCGGAATAATTAGTCAATAATTTAAATCTAAAAATATAACGACCTAAATTTCTTCTTTAATATCTCAATAAATTCAACAATGATTCATAGATCTTACATCAAATTTAATAAGACTTTCAACCTAAAATAAAAGTATAGGGATTCTGCTTCTGATCACTCTTCCATTCATATCTTGTATCATCTTAATTCCTCAACATCTGTAAAAACAGTAAAATAAGAGGTAATGAGCTAAACAGCCCAGTAAGCAATGATCACTTTTCAACAGATTTCATCAGACATTTAAGTAAATAATCATTTATAGAAAATAAGCATATAGAGTTCATCAATTCAAAATCAATTTCAATTATGCAACATAATTCATGCCAAATTCATTTTTTTTTTGAAAATTCAAGTTTCTTTCCAGATTTCAATTTCTTTCGTTCTTAAATTCTTTTCGTCAACTATAAGCTATGACCATATTTTTTCTGTGGCAGGATCATAACACCGCGTATCTTCTTGCGGTGAGCTGCGAATCATCTGGCAGCAAAGTCCTTCAGAACCGTTGGTCTCTCTAGCGGTTTGTCGCTGGTCTCTCTGGCGACATGAACCCTCAGGACAAATCAATTGCCAACTATATGCCCCCATTGGCGGGGTCCTTTACATAGTCAGGTTGTCAATTCATAATGTTTCTTATATCATAATTCTTCATAAATTATATTTCATATTCTAATTTCGATAATAAAATATATAATCATGTAGTATCGAAATCAATCAATATAATGCATAATGGAATCAATATGTTCAATCATGCTTCATCATAACATTTCAAATAAGATATTTTCATAACAAAATATCATTCATCCAATTCATGCATCGTTTCACAAATCATGTCAAAAAAATATATTATAATTTATCGATAAATCTAAAAAAAGTGAAATATTACTTACCTCGAACGCATTCCAATAAATCTACAAAATTCTATAAATTTTCTTTCAAAAATTCTATTCATAGATCATATTGCGATATCCCATGATCAAACATCAACAATCCTATACAGAATCAATTTCAATAATTAGAAAGAATACGAATACCATATTTCAACGATTTAGATTGGGTCCGATCATCTAATTTTATCTAATCAAAATCTAATTAGGACCTAAACGATCCAAAGTTTGACTATCAGATCAAATCAGATTCGAAGTGATAGAACCGAGGTTTCTTCATCGATTTCATAAAATCAAGTAGAGAGAAAATTAGAGGAGAGAGAATTCATGAGGTATGATTCGAATTGATCAGGTGACACAATCCAACATTACGATTGGTCCAATATCTCGATTGGTGAAATCAACATGATCAAATCAAGTCATGGCTAGATCGAAATCATGGATGATCAAATCTAAAGATTCATGGTCTGATCAAGGTGGGTGCCAGTACGCTGTCTGACAATTATGGATCAGGATTCTTCATTACAATCAGATCAGGACTATTAAAAAAAAAATTTTATTCACTAACCTTTTTAGAGAGAAAA
Organism: Elaeis guineensis; assembly: GCF_000442705.2. Lineage (NCBI taxonomy): Eukaryota > Viridiplantae > Streptophyta > Magnoliopsida > Arecales > Arecaceae > Elaeis > Elaeis guineensis. The sequence goes on from NC_026002.2 coordinate 37,449,877, forward strand.
TCAATCAAGAGAGAGAATATTTTAGAGAGAGAAAATTTTAGAGAGAGAAAATTTTAGAGAGAGAAAATTCATCTTGGATTCTTCAGACAATATGATTCAACAAATCTGATCGATCAGATCAAATCATACTGAAATTATCATGTGGATAATTCAATAAAATCACGAGAAATAAAATCTAAAAATACCTGATCTGATCAAAGTGGATGTCGGTGTACCGTCCGATGATCACAGATCAAAAATTCATCACGAGGATCATTTAAAATCATCATCATTCTTTTCAAAATTTTAAAAATCTTAGGAGAGAGAAATAACCTAAAGAGAGGATTCTAGAGAGAGAAAGTCTAATTTTAGAGAGAGAAAATACTAGTTCAGGCTGAAGGAAGAGAGGGAAGGGAGAGAAACTCTCTTTCTCATATTTTATTATTTATATCATTATTTATTAATTAATTTATTTTATTTTTTCTTTCTTCTTTTCTTTCTTTCTTCTTTTTTTTTCTTTTTCTTCACGAAAAAGAGAGGAAAGAAAATCCTATTTATTATTATTATATTATTATTATATTATTTTTTTTCTTCTTTTTTTTTTTTCTTTTTTCTTTTTTTTCTTTTCTTTTTTTTTTCTTTTTCTTTTCTTTTTCTTCTTCTTCTTCTTTTTCTTTTCTTTTCTTTTCTTTTCTCTCGGGCTCCTTCCTGGCCGAAACAGGGGACCGGTAGGTCCCCTCCCTTGACCGGCCGTTCAGGCCACGACCGACACGGCGAAGGCCGGCGGCAGAGGGCGGCAACTCTCTCGAGTTCAGAGAGGCAAGGCTGGCGGTCGGTAGTGATCGTCGGCGCCGAAAAACCAAAGGGAAGAAGAGACCAAACAGGGGTCCCTTCTCCGACAAAAATCGATGACACCCGTCGTCGGTAGTCGTGCACAGAGGCACGGGAAGAAGGAGAAAGAAGAGAGGAAGAGGAGGAAAGCTTACCTCAGCCTCCGATGATCCCACCGGCGAGAAATCGCGGTGAGCACGATCAAGGGCCGCAGCTTCAATCGGAGGAATTAGGGAGAAAAAGAGAGGAAAAAAATCGGTGTGGGGTCTCTTAGGAAGGGGGAGGTCTCTTTATAGACAGCATTAGGACTCCTGATCGTCCTAGGACTCTTGATCATGGTGGTTTAATCGGAGAAGAAGACTCCCGGTAGGAGTCTTCTTCTCGGTTCCCCTGTTCTTGTTTTTTTTTTTTGTTTTTTTGTTTAGGCTTTGCTGGGCTGGGATTCGTTACTCGGGCCAGGCCTCACATTCTTCCCCTCTAAAAGAAATTTCGTCCTTGAAATTTTTTTTTGCTTGAGTTTTCATAGTTTCGTACTTGAATCTCATCCATAAATATTTTAATATTCTAATTCTTGATATGAATTCATTCATAAATCATTTCATAAGGAAAAAATCGGTACATCAAATATCGATCTGAAATGGAACCATTCATTTTCTTATTTATCAAGATCAACATCTCAAAAATTTTTAATATTTCAAGATTTTGAAATTATGATATCATTTCTTATAAAAATCATGTTCAATATCTCACGACTCGAATTAAAATTAAATCCATCTCTTGTAGGTAGAAGAAAATCAATGTCTCTATTCTTGCATAAGAACTTCATTCATCATCATCATTCATTTTTTTTAAAAATATTATCTATTCTTAATTTTAACCCATCATAAGATAGGAAAAACATACTTATGTGAATCATATGATGACATCCCAATCAATCAAAATTCAAAAATATTTTTTCTTATTCGTACTTTCAAAAGTTGAAGATTTATCATTTCAATCTCAATCTCGAACTTTTGATATTTTAATTTTCGAGGCAACTTCATCATTAAGTCATTTCATAAAAATCAATATCACCAATGTTGATTAGAATTAATATCACTATTTCTAATCATTGAAATTTTCTTACTCAAACCCTCAAACTCTTAAATATTCTAATTCTTGAAGCAAATTTTATCATTAAGTCATTCCATAATAAAAATCAATAACTCAAAAATTGATCTAAATCAAAACTATAATTTTCTTATAATCAAAATCAATATCTCTATTCTAAGTAAGTATATCAATTTTCTTTATCTAAATATTAATTATTCTTAATTAATCGATTCATTATCAAATTAAATTATAAATAGCTCCAATCCATCTTTTGTAGAATAATCATCAATATCAATAGATAACCTCAATCTTTTCTATTCAGTCAGAGAAATAATAATGATCAAAAGAGTCCAAACTTCAAATTTTATTATACCCTGAAGATAAATATTTGAGTATAATAATCTAAAATCGAAATCATTATTCAATAAACCATCTCAAATTCTTCCTAATAAATAGAGAATTATAAAATTTAATTCTAGGATAGAAAAAATTTATCTCTAAATATTCTAAATCAAAAATCAAGGGTCCACTCATCCTAGAATTAGGATGCTAATTATTTTTATAGCATAGTAGGTGGAAGCACTACTTTTAAAAATCACATTAGGATATCTAAAATGATTCAAAATTTTAAAATATTATTCTTTCTAATATCAATAAATTTTTTATATCAAACCATATCATCTATCATAATTCTTTGACTCAAAGAATTAACATTCCTGACTTACTCAAAGTAATCCAGATTACCATGCTTCCGCTGCGCACTCTGATCTAACAATCAAAATTTCTTAGATTCACCAAAAAAAAGTTTGTTCAAATTATTTTTTTATCTTATCAATAGAAAAGATCTAAAATTTTAAATTTCAATTGAAGTCAAAGATTAACTTTCGATTCTCATTCATACTTTTACTGGTATACAATAATCTTGATTAACCCTTGAGTCCAATATCATATTTAAAATCATATAGATTTACTATAATCAATATGAATCAAATCTTAATTCTCATATCAATTCAATTCGATAATTTTTAAACCAAAAATCCTTATAAGTTAAATCAATAAAAAGATCCTTCGATGCTCCACCAAATTTAGACATAATCAGAATATATAAGAATTTTAAATTATTATTTTTTTTCTAAAATTTCTATCATCAGGATCTTCAATATCTATCAAATATCCTTTCATAACAATCATACAAGCTTCAAAAAAATTAAATCTCCATTTAATAGTAGATTCAATTAGGGACCTCGTTAACAAAAGTAAAAGAACTCCATATCAATTTCTAAATTCAAAATTTCTAAATTGTAAATTCATATGGATCCTTTAGTCTGAAATAAATATAAATCAGATCTTTTATCTTAATCTGAAGATATCAATTTTTTTTATTAACAACCTCAACAATAATATCAGAAAATCTTTTGATCAACTTAGATACGAAATCTTTAAATTGAAATTTCATACACATCATGTAGTCTCCAAGAGACATAATAAGATCTATTATCTAGATCTAAGGATGATGATTAAAACTTTCAATACGATGAATATCCTACAATCTCAAAATCAATTTCATCAATAAGAAATAGGCTTCTTTGTAATATCTCCAAATATGCATTCATCCTAATATGCCACTTTATATAAAATCCACATACCAAATTCAATTTCGATAAACATTCCAATCAAGCATCATAAAAGATTTTTCTTAGTCCATCCTGGAATAATATTTTATCATCAAATCTTTATTTTGCCAATAATAATCAACTTCTCAACTAGAAGTAATATCATAGTATTATTCTCACATCGAATTTGAACTTACGATTCACTTGAATAACCAATGATCAAATTAATAACCATAATACACAATAAAATTTTATGTCAATCTTTTTGTGATTACTTTCGATCAAGATCTAACTAATCATATCATGATCTATAGATTATCCATCATATTTCAAATTCTATATGTCATAATCTCTTGTGATCCTTTCATACATAATCTCAATATTTAATCAAAATTTATAAATATTTCTCTCACTACAATCATCAAAGATCTACACTATAATATCCCTAGTGTCTATCCACTTACACTCATTCTATATCTGATTCTATATTTCATAATTCATCCACTTATGCTCTGATACCATTTTAATTATCACGCCTCCGACCCGAGATTGTGAATCGAGGGTCATGGCAACCGCCGCATACTCATAGAAAACTCTTTTCATAAGCATGCAAGGCATCTTATCATGCTATCCTAAAACAACAGCGGAATAATTAGTCAATAATTTAAATCTAAAAACATAACGACCTAAATTTCTTCTTTAATATCTCAATAAATTCAACAATGATTCATAGGTCTTACATCAAATTCAATAAGACTTTCAACTTAAAATAAAAGTATAGGGATTCTGCTTCTGATCACTCTTCCATTCATATCTTGTATCATCTTAATTCCTCAATATCTGTAAAAACAGTAAAATAGGAGGTAATGAGCTAGACAGCCCAGTAAGCAATGATCACTTTTCAACAGATTTCATCAGGCATTTAAGTAAATAATTATTTATAGAAAATAAGCATATAGAGTTCATCAATTCAAAATCAATTTCAATTATGCAACATAATTCATGCCAAATTCATTTTTTTTTCGAAAATTTAAGTTTCTTTCAAGATTTTAATTTCTTTCATTCTTAAATTCTTTTCATCAACCATGAGCTATGATCATATTTTTCCTGTGGCAGGGTCATAACACCGCGTATCTTCTTGCGGTGAGCTGCGAATCATCTGGCAGCAAAGACCTTCAGAACCGCTGGTCTCTCTGGCGGTTTGTCGCTGGTCTCTCTGGTGACATGAACCCTCAGGACAAATCAATTACCAACATATATGTCCCCATTGACAGGGTCCTTTACATAGTCAGGTTGTCAATTCATAATGTTTCTTATATCATAATTCTTCATAAATCATATTTCATATTCTAATTTCGATAATAATACATATAATCATATAGTATCGAAATCAATCAATATAGTGCATCATGGAATCAATATGTTCAATCATGCTTCATCATAACATTTCAAATAAGATATTTTCATAACAAAATATCATTCATCCAATTCATGCATCGTTTCACAAATTATATCAGAAAAATATATTATAATTTATCGATAAATCTAGAAAAAGTGAAATATTACTTACCTCGAACACATTCCAATAAATCCACATAATTTTATAAATTTTCTTCCAAAAATTCTGTTTGTAGATCATATTGTGATATCCCATGATCAAACATCCACAATCCTATACAGAATCAATTTCAATAATTAGAAAGAATACGAATACCATATTTCAACGATTTAGATTGGGTCCGATCATCTAATTTTATCTAATCAAAATCTAATTAGGACCTAAACGATCCAAAGTTTGACTATCAGATCAAATCAGATTCGAAGTGATAGGACCGAGATTTCTTTATCGATTTCATAAAATCAAGTAGAGAGAAAAAATCAGAGGAGAGAAAATTCATGAGGTACGATTCGAATTGATCAGGTGACACAATCCAACATTACGATTGGTTTAATATCTCGATTGGTGAAATCAACATGATCAAATCAAGTCATGGCTAGATCAAAATCATGGATGATCAAATCTAAAGATTCATGGTCTGATCAAGGTGGGTGCCAGTACGCTGTCTGACAATCATGGATCAAGATTCTTCATTAGAATCAGATCAGAACTATTAAAAGAAATTTCTTCATTCACTAACCTTTTTAGAGAGAGAATCAATCAAGAGAGAGAATATTTTAGAGATAAAAAATTTTAGAGAGAGAAAATTTTAGAGAGAAAACTCATATTGGATTCTTCAGACAATATGATTCAACAAATCCGATCGATTAGATCAAATCATGCTGAAATTATCATGTGGATAATTCAATAAAATCATGAGAAATAAAATCTAAAAATACCTGATCTGATCAAAGTAGATGTCGGTGTACCATCCGACGATCACAGATCAAAAATTCATCACGAGGATCATTTAAATTCATCATCATTCTTCTCAAAATTCTAGAAATCTTAGAAGAGAGAAATAACCTAAAGAGAAGATTCTAGAGAGAGAAAGTAGAGAGAGAAAGTCTAATTTTAGAGAGAGAAAATACTAGTTCAGGCTGAAGGGAGAGAGGGAAGGGAGAGAAACTCTCTTTCTCATATTTTATTATTTATATCATTATTTATTAATTAATTTATTTTATTTTTTCTTTCTTCTTTTCTTTCTTTCTTTTTTTTTTTCTTTTTCTTCACGGAAAAGAGAGGAAAGAAAATCCTATTTATTATTATTATATTATTATTATATTATTTTTTTTCTTTTTTTTTCCTTTTTATTTTCTTTTATTTTCTTTTCTTTTTCTTTCTTTTTCTTTTCTTTTTCTTCTTCTTCTTCTTTTTCTTTTCTTCTCTTTTCTTTTCTCTCGGGCTCCTTCCTGGCCGAAACAGGGGACCGGTAGGTCCCCTCCCTTGACCGGCCGTTCAGGCCACGGCCGACATGGTGAAGCCCGACGGCAGAGGGGGGCAACTCTCTCGAGTTCGGAGAGGCAAGGCCGGCGGTTGGTAGTGATCGCCGGTGCCGGAAAACCAAAGGGAAGAAGAGACCAAATAGGGGTCCATTCTCCGACAAAAATCGACGACACCCGTCGCCGGCAGTCGTGCACAGAGGTACGGAAAGAAGGAGAAAGAAGAGAGGAAGAGGAGGAAAGCTTACCTCGGCCTCTGGTGATCCTGTCGGCGAGAAATCGCGGTGAGCACGATCAAGGGCCGCGGCTTCAATCGGAGGAATTAGGGAGGAAAAGAGGGGAAAAAAACTGGTAGGGGGTCTCTTAGGAAGGGGGAGGTCTCTTTATAGAGAGCTCTAAGACTCCTGATCATCCTAGGACTCCTGATCATGGTGGTTTAATCGGAGAAGAAGACTCTCGGTAGGAGTCTTTTTCTCGATTCCCCTGTTTTTGTTTTTGTTTTTTTTTTTTTTTTGTTTGGGCTTGGGTGGGCTGGGATTTGTTGCTCGGGCCGGGCCTCACACTAACATGTAGGCATTGGTACGGAGTCCAATACTAGGATAACATATCTTTTTTTATCTCAAAATAATTATAACAAGCAATCTTTAAGTTTTTTTTTGTAATCATGGAAATTAGATAATAAAATGATTGCACTTTCCATTCGATGCTAGTAGAATCCACAGGGTATGTCACTGATAATAATTAAAATGGCTTCATCTTCCATAGGTTCTTGTCGTTCAATAATTTCTCCCAGTACCTCCTTCCAAACGCTATAACCTTTTTTTTTTTTCCTCTCTCGAGGAAAAGGGAAGCAAAGAGCCATCCTGATTTATTAAAGGTAAAAGTTTGAGTGTGATATTTATGGAGGAGAGAAGCAGGGAACAATGAAAACCAAAAGGAATATAGAGAAGTTACATGGCAGCACAGAAAATAAAAAAAAAAATAAATCTTAGTGAGAAAAAAAGCTTGTTTTAGACAGTAATCAAGATTGACGCCGACTAGAGAGGAGAAATGGTTCCCCAGAGAGAGAGAGATGGTGATATTTGGATCTTCTGGAGTAAATATATTTTCAGACTTTAAAAAAATGCAAAAATTTACACAGAACTGCAGGTGGCATACAGTTCTTAAAAAAAATATGAGAGTAGTTTCATTCTCACCGTATATTTTTCAGTACATAGAAACTACCAGCTGGTCAATGGCATGCTATTTTGATGCCGCAAATTTTATTTTATCCATTTAGTCTAAAATTGATGCAGGTTAGAAGGTCAACGAGAAGCTTTAAGTTGAAGAGAAAGATTATTCCAAATGCACTAGTAAAAAGGTATTTGACAAGAAGATGGTTAATAGTTTTCGGGCTTCCCTCACAGAGGACACAGCCATTACTCATTTTTATGGGATTATAGGCTAAATTTAAAACTAAAGCCAGAATTCCAATGATAGAAGATTCATTTTTACGTTGAGAAGTGGATAACTGAGAAGAAGCCTTATTTAATTCTTGTTCAACGCCTTCCTAGCCTTTGTGGCTATCACAATTAATTCATTAAAACCAAATTGTCAATTAATAAGATCAATGAAAGAATCTTTTTGTATTAACTTTGAATCATATAAATTAACGGACAAAAAAGGTGTAATTAAATGATTAACTTAACTTTAAATGAATATGAAACCATCAAAATTACAGAAAAAATCAAAAAAATGAAAAAATGGCCACAAAATTTGTATAAAACATCAAAAATAAACCAAGAAGATAGAAAAGATTGATTAGAATAAAAATTATTAAAAAGAGAAAAAAATTAATAATAAGCCATTAAAGAAAGAATGTCGTAGTGCGCCACTACCAAATTTAGGGAGTATTACATGCATGCCTATTTCGATACTGATGAAAATTTAAAAAATCAAAATATAATGTAATATATATGAAAACATCTAAATAGATTAAGAAGATAAAAATCAGATGTATTAAAATAAAAATGTGAAAAAAAAAGTGAGAAAGCTAGGCTAGCCAATAATGTAAATCGAATCATTATCAATATGGTGATAAAAATCAAGAAACAAGACCCGAAATATGGTGATGAAATTTATATTAAAAATCAAAAATAAAACAGAATATAGTACAGATTGATTAAAAATAAAATTTTTGAGAAATCTTACTTCCACTTCAACCAACGAAGAGGAGAAAGGATTTAGATTTCAGACAGAGAAATTAAGGCAAAAGAGTTACCGTGTTAATTAGCTGTAGTACAGATTAATATTTTTGGACTATGGATCACCGTCCAAGAGAGCGCCAGATTTGGACGTTTTTATCGAGACAGATGGGGACCAGTAATTGGTGTTAATCTGCAGTACAGATTAATATTTTTGGACTATGGATCACCGTCCAAGAGGGCGAGAGATCTGGACGTTTTTATCGAGACAGATGGGAACCAGTAATTGGACGGTCGTTTTTTTGATGGGATACGGACCAAGGGAATAACGCCGGAAGCGCAATAAGTCAAAAGAATCACGGATTGGGTGTCGGCAACCGTTGATCGTGATGGTTCACTGTAGACGGGATTGATGCGTTTGAAAGTGGCAACGTTTGTTTGTAGCGGGCCTGATCGGGATTAGATACATCGCCAAGCGGATCGTTGCTTTGGTCCTAGCAAGTGCTTACCATGACACGGGTACCTCGGTGATTTGAGACCATGGATATCTTAATAATTTTTTAAAAAAAAATTACAACAACCTATTATGCTGGTATAACTTTTTCTATAAATTTGATTTGATTTTTTTTTTTCGAGAACTATTATGGTTCTAATAATGTGGAAAATATCAATAGTCCCATATCGATTGTGAGTCAAGAGGGACTCGCGCTTATAAGAAAAAAAAAATCTTTCCTACGTGATGTGCCTTTTAAAGATTAAAACTGTGCAGCCCATGGGCCAAAGTGGACAATACCTCACATGACGGGTTGAGCTCTTGTCCGCACCAATAGTGCATCAAATAGGTGTCGAGGTCCGTCTCATCAGAGTTCTTCTTGATTGGAGGATTCTGTAGTGGTTCTAATAATGTGGAGGGTACTAATAGTCCCATATCGGTTGTGAGTCAAGAAAGACTCGTGCTTATAAGGAGGAAAAAATCTTTTCCATGGGAGGCACCTTTTAAAGAGCAAAATCGTGAGGCCCATAGACCAGAGCGGACAATACCACACGTGACGGGCTGATGTATCAAGCCATGTATCAAGCTCATGAGCCACGTGTCAAGCCATGTATCAAGCCACCTTGGACTTGGGAGTGGGGGGTAACTGTTGGGACAATCAGACTTGCTCCCCTCTGATTCACGGTTGACCTCCCGACTATGTGTCGACATCTGATAGTAGACTGTCAAAGTCCGATCGCCGAATGAGTTCTGGTCCAACTACAATATCTATAAAACTCAATCTGACTTTCAATCGGCGCTGTGGACACGGGCATCCGACTATCAGTCGGTACACCAACAGTCAGTTGGTAATTTTCAATCGACTTCCTGGTGGATCCAAGTTAACCATAATAACTCAATCGACTACATAACCGATGGTCAGTCAGTATATTAAAGTTACCAACCGATGGTCAATCGATATATCAAAAGTATCGATATACAGTCGGTATGCCAAGATCACCGACACACAATCGGTATATCATATTCTACAGTTATAGCACCACAATTGTGGAAAAAACTACGATGCATCATGACTGTTAGTGTGCATAAACTGTCCATTAACTCCATGATAACAGCTCGATAATAGGAATTAACTGCCCTATCGTGCCACAATAAGTGAGACCCCACGTGTTCGATTATTACACCTAAATTGCCCATATAAAGGGGGAGGTAAGAGGATAGCAAGGGTAAAACATACGAGGTAAATACTCTACCAAGATCTATTTTTTATTATCCTGTTCATCGTTCTCTGCTGACTTAGGCATTGAAGGATCTCCGTTGGACATAATTTCGGTCAGTGTGGATTTATTTTGCAAGCCGCTTATCATCAGACTCAAGCGTATTCAGAGATTGGCCGCAACAAGAACTTCAAATGTTTATGCTGGAATATTGAATCTCGAGAGAACGAGAAGGTTAGATCAAGATTGGTTGCATGTTTCTTATGCAAATCACTATCAAAATCCTTTTCTTTGGTGAATTTGGGTCAGCTAAAATTTAGGAGGCTATGCCCTGATTTAGTATTACTTTTGGATGACTTTACAGGTAAAAATTGAGTCATAATACAAGTCTTAGATCTAGCTATAGGAGTTAGGGTGACACCATCTATGGATCAACTCTATGTTGGTATCTAGGCTATGGAGATCAGCTGCAATTCTAATAATTGATGCCTGATACATGCTTGGCTCAAGTATCCGGCTTGATGAATTGAGTCAGTTAATGCTAATTAAATTGAGCATGAGATTTACATCTATGCCTGAGATTGCACCATGCCAAAGCTCAAGTCAGCGTAGGGCATCATTTTCTCCATCTAGTCTTCATTAGCCTCTTATCAACATCATTCTTCGAGATTACCACAACAATAGATTCTGGAATGTATGCTTATATGCTTGACCACAAAAATTTAGGACTCGTTTGATTTGCAGAATAATTTTTCTTCTCAGAAAATAATGATCCAGGAAGTTACTTTCAGAAAAGTTACTTCCCAAGAAGTTACTTTTAAGAAAGCTACTTTCTGCAAATAAGATTTTGATATATTTGGTTGATCGTGAAAAAATAACTTATTGTAGAGTAGCTTATATTTGGTTAAGCATCTATTTTTTTGAAAAAACTATGTAAAATACCTATTATACCCCTAATAGATATAAAATCATATATTTTTGCTCTTAAACTTTATATAAATATTAATATTATATTTATATTAATATAAATATAACATTAATATATTATAATATAATATAAGATCATAATAATTTATTATATTAATATAATACTAATATATTAATTTTATATTAATATAATATTAATATATTCATTTTATATTAATATAATATTAATATTTAATATAATAAATTTATTAATATAGATATAATTATAATATTAAATATAATATTATATTAATATAAATATTATATTAATATTAATAAAGATATTATATTAGTATAAATATTAAAATATAATAAATATTATAATATTGATATTGATATTGATACAAATATTAGGATAATACTAATATAATATTATATCACTATTCAATATTTCATCCTAACCATTCATTGATATTTTGAAAAAATTTAGCTGTTGATCTCAAAAAGATATATTGAAAAAGAAAAAATACCACCACTGTCCATACTATGGGAAGTAATAAAACCCACCTCTCTCATGTATTTTCACTTCTCATGAAATATGAAAAATAATTTTTCATGAGAAGAACTTTTTCCACTCTCACTTTTCTTCAAACTCCAACAAAAAAAAAAAAAAAAAAAGCTCTCCCTTCATTTTCCAAGAAATGCCTCTTTCCCCCTTCACTCCCCGTCTAACCAAACGAGTCCTCATAGAAGGTTAGGAAAAAGTGCAATTCATGACCTTCTTCTTTTTTTTTTCCTTTTCATTTTTTCCTTCACAGATATTTTCAAAAAATTGTTAATTTTTTTAAAATTAATAATGGTATGGTACGAGCCTACTTAATATCAAGTGGAATACATGCATCAAACAATCGTGACAAAGGCCATTAACTTCAAAAAAACAAATCGTGGTCATTCAAAGACAAAGACCATCAAATTCAGTGGTCCTTCAAGCAACTTTTGAGCAAACAAGAAGAAGTTGTGGTCATTTCTTCATCTTATAACCAACGCAATGAAATCTTAATAACTTGAAAGGCTAATAATTTTTTTCAATAAAAAAGAAGCTCATAAAGGTTTAAATTAATCAATCCTTGTCTACTCTTATAAGGTTGATATATTAATACAAAGACCAATGGAGCATGCTACATGTAATCATAACTCTATCTACTTTGCTAGATTCACTAACATCATCACTTCTACGGCCCCTTTTTCCACATGAGAATCGCAGCAACTATGATTCAGGCTCTTCCAGGACTCCCAGGATCATGGCGATTGTTTGCGCCTGATCCTGGATAATCATTACCTTCAATGTCCATCCTGGCCATTTCTTCTTCCATCATTCTCACTACTCTGGCCATTACCTGTACCAAGAAAACAGAGGCATAACCATGCTGCTCATTCAAACCACATCATCAATTCCAGTAATGGATTTAATTTTCTCCAGATTTCTTTTTCCTTGAATCTGTTAAATGATTCTCTTGACTAATGATCACATTTGATATAGTCACAAACTTCTTTGACCTTCACATTAAAATTATAAAAAAAAAAAAAAACTTCTTTGACCTTCATATTATATATAGTTATTTGAGCATTTGTTTTATATATCAAAATATTCTTTCAGACGAGCACCATAGAACCTACACCATATTTGTTTTAAAAAGAAAACTTGTGCCAGTCTTTGTCCCCAAGATAACATATGGATTGTGGGCATATGCCCCGGGCTAATAATCCGTTCTTCCATCTCTCTCTCTCTCTCTCTCTCTCTCTCTCTCATAAGTAAGGCTGACACATTGAGGAAATCTTAATATCTTGAAAATTTTCAATGAGGTAGGTGTGGGTGTGGGTGTGGGTGGGTGGGTGGTTGTGTGCGTGTGTCACATAGAGAGAGAGAACCTGATCTGTAACCTCTGGAAGGTGTGGTTCTTGGTTCCTCACAGCAAGGTTCCCTGTAAAACAAACCCAATAAAAAGTACCATTACTTCTATGCAGAGAAAGAAGAACACAAGCTTCAATTCACCATATGACATAAAAAATCCCTCTTCTTCTTCTTCTTCTTCTTCTTTATGGAAAAACCAATGAAGCACTTAAGACATTACCATATAGAGATGAAGCACCCAGAGGGAGAAGAAGGCATGACAAGAAGAACAGCAGAGCCAAGACCTGAAGCAAAGGCTTCTTCTGCTCCATCATCTGTAAGGAACCACAAAAAAGGTTTCGAACTAAAGCCTGCCTTCCTGTTTTGCCAATCTAATGGGCGATGTGGTGGGGTTTATATAGGCCTAAAGGGCAAGTCATTCACACATCCCGAAGTCAACTTCCCTCTTATTTTATTTGGAGGAGTTTGCTCTGATCTTCCCAGCTTTTCCCAATGCCATGTATCCTCCCTCACTGCCTCAAGAGTGATAACATTTGACTGCCCACAGAGCTTTCACTCACATTGATGCTGCAAGACCTGACGTATGATTGCTAATGGTCGATATCCAGTCTTAGCACATATATGATGATCCCCTCCTCCCACAAGCACAGAACAGGAACCCAGATGCCTGATTGTTTCTGATTCAACAAGTGGATTTGGTGTGCATGGTGAATTTTAAGCGTATTTCAATGCAAAAACTGATAAGAGTATCTGGTGCATTTATTTGCGTATAGTATGATTCTTGTTTTGGATTTCACTCGTGGGATAAGGATTAGCAAGTTAAAAAGAATCCACATATTTAATAAATATTCAGACAAGGACTCCACAGGCAAGGAGACAAAAGAAGACAATCACAGAAAATAGATGGGAAGAGAGGATTTGAAAGGGTATACGTGGTTTGGCTTATTGCTCGCTCATGAGCTAAGATGATTCAATGAAACTCTGCTAAACACTATTGATCAGTTCTATCTATCTACATCTATGTCTACACTTACATACATCCACACAGACACACATACATGCATATAAAAGATAAAAGCAAAGACAGAAGAAGTATAGAGGAAGTTCAGATTATCATTTTTTTAGTACTTGATTGCATGAACTTAAACTACAACCAATAAGGTAGATCTTCCTAACCAACCTATTGTTGCAAGGCTCCATAAGAAAAAAGATGAGGTCGGTGTTGAACCGAGCTAGAGAGCCGTTGAGAGTCGATGGACGTAGATCATGAATGGACCTACAAAAAAAGTCCTAGAGCTAGTAGGGTATTCTCCAATTTAAGACCCTCTAATACTTAAGTTAGCTAGGACCTTGAGAACAGATAGTAGAAAATAGAGAAATAGAGAACAAAAAGTATAAATTGAAATGGAAAGAACTCAAATTTTCTTCAATGGAGGAACTAGAAAGAGTTTAGCAGAGTCTAAGCTCTCTAAGTTACCTTTTGGAGAGTACATTGCCCTCCTTTATATATAGGAGGTTACTTAGCTGTTAAGTCATAGAGAAAGTTTGTTAGATGGTTAATAACTGCTTGATTTGGAGGATCTGTTTGTTAGGCCGTTAGTTTGTTATAATAGAATGGCTAGCTGTAAGAAAATCATGGATTGTCATTCTTCCACGTAGAGTATAGTTGTAATACAACTGTAACATAGCTGCAAGATAACTAACTTAAAGTTTTGTTCGTTGAGTGATAGGTCCATTAAAACTAATGTTCTACTAATATAAATTGTGTAGGTCGGCTGAGCCTGATAAGATTGATCAAATTTGATGTTCCATTGCTGTAAATTGAATACCATATCGGCAAATCGGTAATCATCCAATTTGGATTAAAACGGCTTTGATGAACCTTCAAACCAGCTGATGTGACATGATGATGTTTCACCTATAGGTTGGTAATTTGCCAATCTCAGCTGATGCGGATTGACAATAAATCAATCTTAACTAATACTGTCATGTCGCCAAAGATCGACTTTCTGATGAGATCGACCTTTTGATGAGCTCGGTCTTTTGATAACATCAGTCTCCTGATGAGTTCGACCTCTTGATGAGGTCAGCTTTCTGATGAGATCGACTTTTTGATGAGCTCGATCTTATGATAACATCGACCTCCTAATGAAGTTGGCTTTCTAAAGAGATCCATAGTCAAGGCTCACATCGATCTGAGAAATTCTGAACATGAGTCCTGGGGATATCGACTGAAATGGTATGACCCTACAATAGATACCCTCCACTTTTGAGTCCGAAGAGGTCACTTTGGACAAGAATAGTCCATGAAAAAAGTTCTCAGCTTATTCGAGGTGGCAAATCTGTACTACTTGATTCTTCAAGTGAGTCATTGCATCCCTTCGGACATGTTTTCCATATAGATTATGTATTTGTCGATGGCTTCTTCTATCTCAGATCCTATCAATGATTTTTTTTATCTTGGATCTTGTCAAGGTTAGGCTTTTTTACCTTGGATCTTGTTAAGATTGACTTTCTTCACCTCGGATCTTATCGAGGTTAGCTTTTTTAACCTCAGATGTGGTCGAAGTTGACTTTCTTCTATTTGGATCTTGTCGAGGTGATCTCGGATCTTGTCAAGAATATATATATATATATATATATATATATATATATATATATATATATATATATATATATATATATATATATATATTAGTTTGTCCGACCTCACATAGCCTGGGTTTAACTGTCCTATATAGGATCTAAAAATTATTCATAAAGAATATCATTAGACCTCGGTTAGGTCAATCATGAAGCCAATGTGCTCATCATGACAAATAATTGTCAGAAAAATAATCTGACTTTAAGAAGTAGATTGGTTAATTAAGAACAAATCGATCTTAATAAATTAAATATAATTGAGGTTTAAGAAATACATGTCCAATGTTGTCATAGGTTGATCGAGTCTCCTATATATTAGAAGTTCCATCTTGAGATGTTTCATCTTCTTCCCTTTCAAGGATATGTCATCTGAGAATTTAAGTCGAAACTTATCAAGTTGATA
The DNA here is from genome assembly GCF_000442705.2 of Elaeis guineensis. Classification (NCBI taxonomy): domain Eukaryota; kingdom Viridiplantae; phylum Streptophyta; class Magnoliopsida; order Arecales; family Arecaceae; genus Elaeis; species Elaeis guineensis. Next base: position 37,466,029 of record NC_026002.2, read on the forward strand.
TTTTGTGAGGTTCAATCTGTAGATCAGACATCTCATATTAAAGATCCATGAGGTCCAATCTAGAGATCGGATATCTCATACTAAATATCTATGAGGTCCAATATGGAGATCGGATGTCTCATATTAATTATTTGTGAGGTCCAATCTGGAGATCGAATATTTTATATCATGAGGTCCAATTTGAAGATCAGATGTCTCACATTAATCATTTATAAGGTACAATCTAGAGATTGAATGTCTCACAATATTGATGAGGTTAAATTCGAAAATCGGGTGTCTTACGTTAAGCATTTGTAAGATTCAATCTGAAGATTGGATGTCTCACATTAAGTTGTCCTGATTTGGGTGAAATTTTTGTAGCCGAAGTTCGACTTTTTCCAACCTTATTTGAATAAACTTAGTCTTTTCTAGTCCTTATTTGATTAATTTTTCACCAATCTCGTTAGGGCATTTGTGGCAGTCAAGGGATCAGATGGCTCGGATAGTTGGATTAACTCTACCCCCACATATGTAAGGTATTATCTACTTTGGTTTATGACTATGTTTAGGCTTCAGTGGGCCTTAGGCTTCAATAAGCCTTCATCATTTGGAGTCTTACGATTTTATCCTTTAACATGAGGAGAAAATATTCCAATCCATATAAATCATACTTTCTCTTGACTCATAATCAGTATGGGACTAAAGATGTCGTCTTTGTCTTTTCAGAGAAGGACTCTCAGCTAACCCCCAGTCTTCATCAAGATTTGAAATTGTGCTAAGGATCCTAGCAGTAAGCTTATTATTACGGATTGGTTGTTGACTGTGTTGAGATAGAGTTTCTTAAAAAATTACTTCTCGTTGTTGCTTTGTGATACGTTGAAGCTGTTGTACCATAGTAGTAAGAGTCTGAACTTATTAAACTAGAAGATTAAATTATTATAGATCTACCATAACTAGAGGTGGGATTGCTTCTGGCATGCCTTCAGAAAAGATGGTGAAGGCACAGAATTATTTTGTGCTCTCCAATTTATCATTTTTCATAAAATTTTGAGCAAAAATCCTTCCTCTAGCATCATTTTGTTGCTGCAAGGCTTCGAAGGAAAGAAGACGAGGTCGGTGTTGAACCGAGTTAGAGAGCTATTGAGGGTTAGACGAATGTAGACCATAAATGGACTTGCAAAAGAAGTCCTAGAATGGAGGGTATCCTCTGATTTAGGATCCTCTGATGCTTAAGTCAATCAGAACCTTGAGAATAAATAGTGAAAAATAGAGAAATAGAGAATAAGGAGTGTAAATTAAAATGGAGAGAACTCAAATTTCCTTCAATGGGAGAATTAGAAAAAGTCTAGCAGAGTCTAGGCTCCATGGGTTATAACTTAAACTTATCTTTTAGAGAGTACCCTACCTCCTTTTATATAGAGGAGGTTACTTAGTGGTTAATCCATAGAGAGAGTTGGTTAGGCAGTTAGTAATCGCTTGATTTGGAGGATCTATTTGTTAGACCGTTAGTTTGTTATAACAGAATTACCAGCTGTAAGGAGATCATGAATTATCCTTTTTTCCATATAGAGTATAGCTGTAACACAACTGTAACGTAGCTGGAAGATAACTAACTTGAAATCTTGCTAGCTGAGTAAGAGATTCGTTAAAATCGATGTCTCGCTAATATAAATTGAGCAGGTCGACTGAGCTTGATAAGATTGGTCAAATCTAATATCTTCTTATTGAAAATTGAATACCATATTGGTAGATTGATAATCTTCTGATTTGGATTAAAGCGGCTTTGGTGAACTTTCAAATGAGCTGATATGACATGATGATGTTTCATCTGTAGATCGATAATTTATCGATCTCAACTGATGCAAATCGGTAACAAATCAATCTTAATTGATACTGCCATATGGCTAGAGGTCAGCTTTCTAGTAAGGTCGGCCTTTTGATGAGCTCGATTTTTTGATGAGCTCGACCTTCTGATAACGTCGGCCTCCTGATGACGTCGATTTTTTGATGAGTTCGATCTTCTAATGAGGTTGGCTTTTCGATGAGCTCAGCCTTCTGATAACATCGGCCTCCTGATGAGCTCCGCTTCCTGATGAGGTTCATAGTCAAGACTCATATTAGTATTCTAGTCGATTTGAAAGCTCCTGAGCATGAGTCTCGAGGACATCGACTGAGGTGATATGACTCCTGTTGAGTTTTGATAGTACAGCAAAAAGTTTAGTTGTTTAAAATTTTTCATTCAAAACACCTAATGCACCGAAACCCTAATGCTCAGGACACCTTGATAATAACAATCAAAGTATAATCATACAAGAAGTAATAGCAAGCATACCTATTAAATTCTGATTTGGTGAAGAATTATTTTTACTAGATATCTAAGTGTTCGCCCTCCAACAGTGATCCACACAAGAACGGAATCAAGGATAGAACTCTTTCTTCACCTAGCTTCAAAAGTTCTAACCCTTAGAACTCGACTAGCCACCAATCGATCAGGCCCTCCTCCAGACTTGAGTCTGGATCTATCAGAACCTTCTTCTGGTCTTGACCACCTTCTTCAAGAGCTCTTAAAATCTATTTTCTATTAGAACAAGCTTGTCTTAAAAAGACCAAACATTGTCCTAAATCTTAGGGTCATAAGAGAGGAAGTGGATAGGGTTGTCTGGACTGAATGAATAACCCAATCTGCCGCCTCCTATTTATAAAACTAGAGAGGGCACCAATAGAGAAGTCACGTCTCTACTCAACCATCATATCAGATAACCAAAGTTCCTTCAAACAGGACTTATCTGGTTTCAGATATGATGATTCATTCTCCCATGCATGCATGCCCAGTGAATGGATGCATTGGCATCTATTTCTCTTTTAGATAAGGCTAAAACCTACCACGTATATCTCTATTTGAATCTAAATGCAAATGGTAAGGATATCTGCAACGGACACCCCGTTTGAGTTGGAATTCAAATGGTAGGACTCTCCATGCAAAAAGTCGTGTGGGTCCTTTCTCTCTCTCGCGTGCACATGCCCAATAAAGGGCATCATAGGCATCCATATATTTATTTGATAATTTTTCAAATAAGATAGGTGGAATCAACATTTAAATCTGATCCAATGAGAAAAGAAATCAGATAAACATGGCACCTACAACTCCTTAAAATAGGAGTCTTCATATCTCTTTGCGTGATCAAAAATATCACACACGTGTGCCACACATTTTCTGGCATCCCATGCCTTAATAGAAGGTATTTTCATCTTTTGAAAAGAGTGCCAAAGAGGTTCAATGGATGATCAACAAGCTACATGAGTTTGAGTCCCAAAGCAGAAGGACCAAGGTCCTTCTGCATGCCAAAACCAAGTGGGTGTGCACCCCTTCTCAAAACTGCACCAAGAGTCCTTAACTAAATGGACTCTTGGTTATATGGCATCGAGGAGGCTTGAGGTGGCCTGCTTGGGCTGCCTCCAGGTGGCTCGATCTAACCCAAATACTCATCAAATTGGATTAGCCAAAAAATAAAGATTGAGATCAAATCTGATTTCCCAAAGAGCTAGAGTTAGCCACACGTGCTAGCATGTTTACCAGCTATCTGATTGGATCAATAATTTCAATCAACCACATCAAATAGGTCTCTGATCAATTCTTTAATATGTGTGATCCATTAGGTTCCACATCTAGTCAGTAGTAGATCCGGATGTAAGTTGACCTAATTTGATTAGAATCTTTTCTAATTGATTAGTTTCCAAATCCTGCCGATCCGAGTTCAACAAGTAGAACCCTGTCTAATTATCGATCGAATTAAACTCTTTAATTCGATCAAACCTATAAGTCAAGATTGATGCCTAACAACGTATCATGACTATCCAGAAGATATAAAATTTAATAAAAATATCAAATATATCCTTCAGTGGTAAGTTATCGTACAATTCAATCCGCCGATCATCCCTGCATTCTGAATATATCATGAGTATGGAAATATATCAAATTTAAATATATATTCATATCGATTCTCTATCAATCATTGATGACTCTAATATTGAAGTATTAAAAACTCTTTCTAATCTTCATTTGCTTTTGGCCAAAAGATTTTTTTGAATCATCTAAAGATAAAAATTCACAAGATGCCATCTCTTCTTACTAAGAGTGATCGATTTCTTTTTGATCGACTCACAACCTCCATACATATTCTACTATATCCAAAACATCCCGTATATGTCTTAATGCCATGCCTGGATATGAACCAAAATATGGGTTCAAGTTCATAAGATTTCATGATGATCTCAAGTCTAAGGATCATTTGTACAACTCTTACTTAGAGAACCATCTTTTGATATACAAATAAGGCTCTATAAGATATTCTCTATCGGTGAGTCATTTCAATGAATTTTTTTTCTAATGAGTACCCATATTTTTGTATTAGTATCTCATACAAGTGGTCTATAAAATCAGCCATCCTCTCTATCGAGCATATATAGGATGTACCAGTCTATTCAAAATATTGATTTCCGACTCAATGTTCTTACAATTAGAAATATTTAGGATTAAAATTTTAAAATTTTAGATTTTACAAGCATGAACTATTCGTAATCTTAAAACTATTATCCTAATTCATAAAGTTCATCATAATCTTATACGCAATAAGATGCAGCTGAAATGATGAATCGTGCTTCATTTCATTAACTAATGAATAATATTATTACATGAGTTGAAAGTTTATAAAAAAAAAATTTACTGTATCATTTATGTGGTTGATTTATAAGGTACTTTTTTTTTCATCCATAATATAATCAATTTTTTTTAGTACATAATATTTGGTTTTGCCAAAAGTTGTCTTACTGAAGTATTCAAGATCAATTTTTCAAAAGTTGACTTCAAAGTGATTATTAGCGGTAAAACTACGCTATAATTTCATTGGACCTTTTTGACTTAGTGCTGTACTCCGTCACTGGCCCATCATGATTAAAGAAACCTTTAAATCAAACGAGAGAGAGAGAGAGAGAGAGAGAGAGAGAGAGAGAGACCGGGGTAATGATTGTAGTATTTTTTTTTTTTGGGGGGTAGAATGATTATAGTATTTTTAAAGTGTATGATTTCTATGCATTCAAATAAATAAAAAAAATATTAAAAAAATATTTTATTTATAATTATAATTAAAATAAAAATTAAAATGAGAATCAAAATAATTATATTTTCTGACATATTTATTTCATAATTAAAATTAAAATAAAAATTAGAATGAGATTTGAATAATAGACAAGAGTATTGAGTTTTAAAGGATCGAATTATTTTTATTTTTTTTTTTAGAATGAAAATGAGAATGGAACGCTCCTTAATCAAATTCTTAAAATAAAAGTTATATATTTCTATTTTAAAAGATTCAGAGTATATATACACTCGTATTTTCATAAATGCAGAAATCTTTAAGGATTTTTTTTTGTGTGCAGTGAAAAGCAAGTGAAGGCATTTATGTTAAATAATAATTATATTGTCAGGGGATGTTGTCTTCATAAGTGCCAAAAGTTTGGTATGACTCTGATGGCTGAAACTGATGACAGCCCAGCTGCATTGAGAAAAAGCAATGGATGAGAGGTGGTGCTGATGGAGGGCTTGGCCCATCACAAGCAATGGGAGGTGTTTCAGTATCAAAAGCAAGCAAACATGAGCACTAAAGATGACAGCAACGTAGCAAAAAGGAACTTAATCTAATTAGAAAGTCCAAGGTGGAGGAATCAAATTACATCAATCTTTAGAATCTTTGGCATTTGGAATTGGTCATGGCTCCTGGCATTTGGTGAACAAGTGGTTTGCAGCTTATAGTTGAGTCATCGTTCATGCCACGGCCTTGCCATTGTCCCTATTCATTGTGTTGTCATCATATTATCATAATTCGTTTTAATACTATGGAATAATTTAATATTGTGGGATGGATATGATTGTTGTGGACCAGTTCATGAAAGCTGATTTATTGGTGATGCAAGTAGTGGCAGCAAGATTCTAAATCAGGACAAAGGTATGAAAGATATAATCTAATTGTATTGGTTTTCGAATATGGAGTCCAATACCACAAGATGTAATCTGGACACTATGAATAATTTAATTTATGGTGATGCAATTACTGACAACAACATTCTAAATCCGGACAAAGGTATGAAAGATCTAATCTAATTGTTGTGACCATAAGATGTAATCTGGATGCTACGAATAATTTAATTTAGGCCTGTCTCGAAGATTAAGACAACGTTTAGTTCATAGGTCTTTTTTAGCCAAAGCAGAGCACTCGGACAGGCTAGCCCATCTTTTAATGGCTTTCTTTCCTCTAGTGTGTTATTAGAGAAATCCAAATGTCTCAGTTGCTCCAATGCTCTCATTTACTACTAGTCTGTGATTATTATCCCGTGACGAAGTGATCACAAATAACATATCAGGATGCGTTCTTTTTTCTGTTGAACTAATGAAAAAAAATTAGGAAGCCAATGAAAGAAGGAATCCTTTCCAATGGCAGCATCTTTTTCGATGCCATGCGCAATTCTTACATTAGTTATTGAAAAGCTCAGTTTTTTCACTAGAGTGGATGGGGATGACCTCTATGAAAACTCCTTATGGATATGCTTCTTCGTACCAGGATTTTTTTTTTTTGTCACGCTTTGCTTTTAGGTTCTGGCTAAAAGGCTATATGAATCAAATTTTTAGTGGTTTGGAGGTTCCAATAAGAATCGTACTCTTGAATCCTCTTTTATCCATTGAAGCTATTTGATCTCAGTTCCTTGGTGCTTAATTTGGGTGCCAAACTTTCTATCTTTTTAATTAATGTGGTTAACTTTCTAACTTCATGCAGTCAGCAACAGATAATTCATTAAAGATGCTGGCCAACTAAACTAATATAAGGAAGGCGACATTAATAGCCGGTTCTAGAAGAAGACTAAGAAAATGTTACATCAAAAAGACTGATACTTGTCTCATGGGGTGTACTATTGATTCCTAACCATCTCCTAATCTGAAAAGACTGATGTTTCTGTTCAACTGTTCAGGTGGGGGCTCATATACCGACCCTTGATGCAAACAGCGTAGTATAATTTTTATTTTCTGTTTGTCAAAATAGGAAAAAATGAAAATGATGTAAAATTGTACACTGGTACTTTAATTTTTCCCATTTTTCCTAATTTTTAGGTATTCATATTTTTTTAATATATAGTTTGAGAGCTAGGTTGGGAAGGAACTAACTGAAATCAAGATTAATATGTTAGGTTCCAATCCGAACTGGTATCCAAAATTTACCTACTCAACTTGTGGGCGCTTTTGGTTTTAGGCACAATTCAGCTTTGGCATTTAAATTTGAGGTTCACACTTCCTTTCATCTTTGATTTTAAATGTAATTTTATGGCACCAGATTAGTCCTAACCTCCAAGGAAGTTCAATTTAAATCTGAAGACATTTACTTTTCGATTTTATGCATTAGGATTTTTTTTTTTTTTTGGGAAGTTTAAAACTTAATCCCAAACCAGCCCACAGAATTAACTCAAAAATCCATATCCATCTTGGTTAGCTACAACTTCATCATACATACATTGTCCCTTTAGTGTCATTGTCAATTTTGTCAGCCTAATCTTTGACATCTCATTGGAAGGATGGACCCACTTGCAGATGACCAAGAACATAAAATAATTTATTGAATATTCCTTCACTAATTTGATGTTAACAGATTTCTCCGGATAAAATGCATCGATTTCCTAGTTGTCCATTACGAGCGGCTCAACGGGGAGTCCACAGACCGTCTGATGATTTTATGTGAATTTTTAAAAAAAAATTGACAATGAAATTCTTCGAAACACTACTTCCAATTCGTATGTAATTTAGTGTTGTAAGTATAGGAAGACGAGAATTACTTTCTATGCAAAAAAAAATTAATCGATGGATTTGATATACTATAATAGCACTGGGCCGTTGGATCTTTTGAAAAGAAATGAAGAGGAGAATTTTCTCCTTTGAAACCTATTGCCTGTTGACGGTGTCATACCACATGACATGGGATCCATAATAAATAAAAGAAGAGTCCTTTAAGGATTTGTGCCAATGGCCTGGGGGCGACAGAGGGTTTCGGAGACGTGTGGCATTATGGAAAATCTTTTTAAGGCATGAAAACTAGCATGGGATGCGGTGTGAAATAGAAGTGCGGCCGCAATGGAGAAGAAGAAAAAATATTTTTTAAAATTTTTTTATCAAAAAAATCAGATGGTGGATCATATTCTGATTTTGATGAAATTTCAGTATATTATTTTATCGGGAGCTATATTGGTCAATTCTAATCTTTAAAAAGTCTTCTTTATAAATTGTTTCAAGCATGCACATATTTGGTGAGATCTGTCTCTATTTATTATTAATATCCACTTTATTAATGATGATTATTTTATTATGAAGCTAAGATTTATTTTTGATGACATATATTTGTATAGCCTCTAGTTGATTTAGAGAAGACCTACAGTAATCTTATTGCTTTATATAGTGAAAGATTTATAATATAAATATAGCGTTCTTATGCTTGGTTTGATTTATATTTATTGGATTTAATATTATTGAGTTATTATCTATTTTAATTTGTACAAAGAAAGTAGAATTTATCCTGGGTATAATTATATTTGTGGTCCTTTCACCCCAACAACTGGTATCAGAATTGTAGTTAGATAGTCGGTGTGGTATGTACTAATTAAAATGGAGGATAAATTTAGTATGATTAAATTAATCTCATCGAATTATTCTTTGTGAAAGATGATGATGGAGGATTTATTATATTGTCGAGATTTGTTTGAACCGATTGAATTACAGAAAAAAAAATGTCAGATAATATAAAAACTGATGAGTGAAAAAAATTGAACAGAAAAAGCCATAGCTATAATTAGACAGTGGATTGATGTGAGTGTGATCCACGATGTTGCTATAGAGACAGATGCTTACCAAGTTTGGAAGAAACTGGAGGATCTATATCAACGAAAGAATGCACAGAATAAAGCCTGCCCAATCAAAAGACTTGTGAACCTAAAATACAAGGATGGACAAAACACTTCAAAGCATTTGAATAACTTTCAGAAGATCCTGAATCAGTTGGCTACGATGAAACTACTTCTTGATGATGAGGTGTAGGCATTGATCTTGCTGAGTTCCTTATCAGATAGTTGAAAAATATTAGTGATGACACTGAGTAATTCCACTATTAGTGATAACTTATCCTAATTATGGTGAAGGATAGTATAGTGAATGAAGCAAACCAACAAAAGAAACAGAATTTGACAAATACTTTTGCTAAGGCACTGGTTACAGAGTAGAGGGTGGAGAAGCAAAAATAGATCCTCCTACAGTAAAAAGGATAGTGAGTCCTATGACAGGAAAGACGAGAAAATCCAAAGGTCTGTCAAAGTTCAGAAAGGATGTCACTTGCTACTATTGTAATAAATCAGGATATTTTTAGAGAGAGTGTAGAAAGTACAAGAGAGATCAAGATAAGAGTAGAGAAAAGAAAGAAGAAACATAAAGTACAACTGTAGTTGCATTTGATGATGGGGTCATGATTGCTTATGATGACGAGTGTATTATCTCACATGCCAAAATCTAATTGGGTAATTGATTCGACTACCTCATATTATGTTACATCTCGGAGGGATTTCTTCTCATCTTACTCCAAAGATGATTTTGGATATGTCAGGATAGAAAATAATGCAGTAACTCAGATTGTTGGCATAGGAGATATTTGTTTGGAGACCAACACCGGATGCAGATTGCTATTGAGAAATGTGAAGCATGTTCCTGATATTTGACTGCACTTGATTTCTACCTGTATCCTAGACGATGAGGGATACTCTATTTGCTTTGGTGAAAGAAAATGGAAGCTTATCAAAGGTTTCTTGGTTGTAGCAAAAAGAAACAAAACTAACTGTTTTATATTGCAAACTAAGATGTGCAATGGAAAGGTAAATACAGTTGAGGAGATCTCTACATACTTGTAGCATCAACGACTAGACCATCTGAGTGAGAAGGGACTTGATGCTTTATTCAGACATAATATGCTTCCTTTAAAAAGTACGTATTTGAGATCTTACACTCACTATTTACATGGCAAGCAGCATAAGGTTTCATTTCATAAACTCCCTTCACATAGGAGATCACATGTGTTAGATTTAGTTTACACTAATGCATGCTCCATGACCATGAAGATATTTGGTGGTGCATTATATTTTGTTACTTTTATTGATGATCGCTTTCAAAAATTATAGACTTTTACTTTGAGATCTAAAAATGAGGTGTTTGATGTCTTTAAAGAATTTTATGCTAGTGTTGAAAGGGAGAAGGGAAGAAAATCGAGATGCATCCGAGCAGACAATGATAGTGAACATCGAGATCCGTTTGAGAGATACTGCAGATAGTATAACATTAGATTAGGGAAGACTATCCCAAAGTCATCTTAGTAGAATGGGATGGCAGAAAGGATAAACCATACTATTGTTGAAAGTGTTCGACGCATACTTTCTCATTCAAAGTTGCCTAACTCTTTCTGAGGTGAAGCTATGAGGACTATAGTTGATTTTATTAATCTCTTTCATTTATATATCTTTGATGGTAATGTTTCTGAGAAGGTATGGACAGAAAAATCAGTTTCTTATGATCATCTCAGAGTATTTGAATGCAGAGTCTTTGTTCATATTCCTAAAGGTGAGCAGTTAAAGCTTGACAGTAAGTCAAAGAAGTGCATCTTTCTTGAGTATGGACATGAACAGTTTTGATATAGACTATGAGATTCTGTAGAGAAAAAACTGGTCAGAAATCGAGATATAGTATTCTTTGAGTATCTGACCATTAAGGATATGAAGAAAGCAGATAAGTCAGAGTCTACTACAGAGTTATTTGTTGATCCACTTCCTATGTCTCAAGCTAGAGCAGATACTGATGATGGATAAATTGTAGAGAATGGTAATGTGATGAATGATGAGCCTACACATGATGATAGTGTATCAAATGAGCATGATGAGCAAGCTCTTACATAGCAAATGATAGAACAGTAGCTGAGAAGGTCTATCAGGGAGCATCAGCCTTCTTAAAGATATCCTCCACATGAGTATGTGATGGTGACTGATGGAGGAAAGTCGAAATATTTTCAAGAGGCTATGTCACATGCATAGAAAAAAAAATGGTTTGGAGTGATGCAAGAAGAGATAAAATCACTGAATGAGAACCACACTTTTGATTTGGTGGCGCTACCCAAGGAAAAGAGGGTAGTCAAGCATAAATGGATGTCCAAACTCGTGACAGAAGACCACAACTCACAATCGAGTTACAAGGCGAGACTAATTGTGAAGGGTTTCAATTAGAAGAAGGGCTTTGACTTTGAGGAGATTTTTTCACCCATGGTCAAGATGTTTTCGATCTGAGTAGTTCTTGATTTGGCAGCCAGCCTAAATTTGGAGATCGAGTAGCTTGATATGACAATAATATTTCTTCATGGTGACCTTGAAGAGAAAATTTATATGGAGCAGCCAAAGAGGTTCATAGCTAAAGGTAAGGAAAAGCTAATATGCAGACTGAAGAAAAATTTATATGATTTGAAACAAGCTCCTCGATAGTGATATAAGAAATTTGATTCTTTTATGATAGATCATGGATACAACAGAATCACTTCTGACCATTGTGTATTTGTGAAGAAGTTCAGTGATGATGATTTCATCATTCTCCTATTATATGTTGATGGCATGCTGATTGTTGGTCATGATATCAAGACGATTCAAAGCTTGAAGACTAAATTGAGTAAGTGCTTTGTTATGAAAGATTTTAGACCAGCAAAATAGATACTTGATATGAGGGTTACCGGTGATAGAAAGAATGGAAAACTATAGCTATCTCAGGAAAGATACATAGAAAAAGTGTTAGAGAAGTTCTAAATGAGCAACTCTAAATTAGTTAGCTCTCCACTTGCAGGTTACTTCAGATTGAGCTCCAAATGGTATCCTACTAGTGAGAAAGAGAGGGAGAGATACAGAAGATCCCTTATACATCCGTAATTAGAAGTTTGATGTATGCTATGGTGTGCACTAGGTCGGATATTGCTCATACTGTAAGTATTTTCAGCTGATTTCTCTCTAATCCTGAGAAGGAGCATTGGACTGTAGTGAAGTGAATTCTCAGATATCTCAAAAGTACTTCTAGAGTATGTCTGTATTTTGATACTGATCAACGTGTGTTGGATGGATATACAGATGCAGACATGGCATATAATATTGATTCTAGCTAGGAAGTCCACATCAGGATACTTGATGACCTTTTCAGAGGGAGCTATCTCATGGCAGTTAAAACTATAGAAATATGTTGCTTTGTCAATTATAGAGCTAAAGTATATTACAGTGACAAAAGCCAGCAAGGAGTTGTTATGGATGAAGAAGTTTCTTCAGGAACCTGGTTTGAGGCAAGAAAAATTTATCCTGTATTATGATAGTCAGAGTATAATTCATCTCAGTAAGAATCTGATTTTTCATTCGAGATCGAAGTACATTGATGTGAGGTATCATTGGATACTGGATGCTTTGGAAATAAATTTGTTACTGGAGAAGATTCACACAGATGACGATGCTTCAGATATGATGATTAAGCTGTTATCTGTAAAGAAGTTGTAAGCTGCAAAGCTGGTACTGGTTTGCTGATCCTCTCTACATGGGCATGAGGGAGAGATTTGTTGATTACATCACGCCACATGAGGTGGGACCCATAATAAATAAAAGAAGAAGAGTCCTTTAAGGACTTGTACCAATGGTCTATTTAATTAGGGGCAATAGAGGGTTGCGGAGATGTGTGGCATTGCAGAAAACTTTTGTGAGGCATGAAAACTAGCATGGGATGCGGTGTGAAATAGAAGTGCGGCGGCAACAAAGAAGAAGAAGAAATTTTTTTTGAAGCTTCTTTGTCAGAAGGTCGGATGGTTAATCATATCTCGATTTTAATAAAATTTCAATATGTTATTTCTGACATCGAGAGCTACAAGTTGATCGATTCTGATCTTTGAAAAATCTTTTCTATAAATTGTTTCAAGCATCCATATGTTTAGTAAGTTCTTCTCCTATTTATTATTGATATCCACTTTATTGGAGATGATTATTTTATTATGAAGCCAAGATTTATTCTTGATAACATATATTTATATAGTCTCTAGTTGATTTAGAAAAGACTTACAGTAATTTCGTTATTTTATATAGTGGAAGATTCATAATATAATTCTGGTATTTTTGTGTTTGATTTGATTTATATTCATTAGATTTAATATTATTAAGTTATTATCTATTTTGATTTATATAAAAAAATAAAATTTATTTTGAATATAATTACGTTTATTGCCCTTTCATCCTGACACTGCCCTATCTCAACGTACTCCCAGCTGCTTGATTATTTTTTGTAAAATAGGCCTTTTGTTGCGAGGGTGGGAAAGGGCAAGAATGGTAGAAACGCTCGACGCTTGCAAGCAGGAAGGAAGGAAGGAGAGCGAGAGACCTGGGAAACTACCCTGAAAACTTCCCACAATGTGTCCCTTGGTTGGATGTCCACGTGGGCTTTTTAAACAGGTGGAATCTTAGAAAGACGCCTACTCCTTGTAATTAAGCATATATTGTACAGCTTGCTGTTTTTTTTTTTTTTTATTTAAATGAAAAGGAGAGAGGCTAAGTGACCCGTTTTATTTATAATCAGAAAAAATATTACAGCATAGAAAGAAGAGAAGAATATGTAGAGAGTTAAAACTTAATAGTTAAACAGAAGGCTGCTTGGGAGATCAGAAAACCGAACTATTGAACAAAAACCAAGAGGTCCGAACCTTTCTTTATTTTTAATACTACCACCAAAAAACGGGGATGTTCATCACCTGCCCATATGGTTCTTAGGAGATCAAATAGGTTGTACAACCATCCCGATTGCAGAGGCGAGGGCTGCTTGGGCGAGGATGAGTTATGCCAGGCATTGTTTGCAAGCAGAGTGCATACACTTGAAGGCACTGCAACAGCTCAGTACCCGTTGTTTCAAGATATCGGGCAATTGGTGACCGGCTGCATGGAGTTCCAGACTACTGACATCTATCCAAGGACGAGCAGAACTGTGGATTGGGTAGTTGTATTTGTCGTTAAGCATTTTAATGACTGATTGTAGGTTGACTATTTTGCTTTTTCTCGATCATTTCTTGATATTTTATTTTCTGACTTTCTTAAATGCAGTCATACTAGACGGGTATGAGTCATCATCCATCTTATCAAAAAACTATAACCACCGGTCACTTCAAGGCTTAAATGGATGGTCCATCCCCTAAACATGTTTTCTCAATTCAAATTAACTATAGCAACATCATTTAAGGACTGTCGATGGGCTGCACGAGCTTGGTAGTGTTGAAGAGGCCCAAAGACTTCCAACTCATATTTCTCCTCATAATATTTACTCATGGGCTTGGAAATTTCAGAACTAATTAAGATCATAGTGTATCCGCATGAATCCCATATTTTTCAGGCTGTTGGAATTGGGCCTTCTAAATGCAAAAGATTATGTTCCAAGGTCAATATCAGGATTACTTCATAAGTTGTTTCGGTGCCCGGGCTTGAGCTTCAAATATCTCTTTGGAGCAGGCCGGGTATATGCTGGCTGGGCCTGTCTTGGCCCATTGAGAGGGAATTATAATGTAGGTAATAAGCATCATGCTACTTCTCACAACTAGCTATTTTTATGTCAGCTCTAATTGTAAATATATGCTTGCTAGATTCTAGGATGGAAGTTAGAACATGTGTCGATGTTTCATGCCAACACACGAGCAGCTGATAATTGAGATTCATGGAAATTGCCATCGTGATCGCCCTCAAGGGCTAGAGGAGCAGACCATGATGCTTCTTTCTTTTTTCTCTCCTCTCTTTCTTTCCCCTTTAGCCATGCTTTACAATTTCCCTTCTAAAGCACCTTTATCAACTTGAGATCTTTCATGAAAAAGAAGTAATTCCTATGTCCTGCTTTTGAGGATTTTATGTTGCTAACTTTTTCCTTGGATGCTTGCTTTTCATAACCTTTTCCATTTCGTAATCCACCATTTGGAAGGCAATTTGTTCATCCTCGGGAGTGCTTCACCCGTAGTTCAGCTTTGAATATCTTTATTGGACTGGAGAAAAAGAAATTTCCTGAAACCATCACATCCTATCATCCTTACGTTTTTGGCTCCTATATGTTGGGCGTGTTAGAGAAGAAGGAACTACGTACAGAATATATTCTTTAATTTGGGCCGTCTCAGTGTCAGGCTGGTCAATGCATCAGGTTTGGTTTAGGCATTAGGCCAGGCCAAGGGAGCCGGGCCTCATAACTTGGAGGAATAAAGGACATGTTCGTTCAACCTAGTAAAGAACATTCGATCTTAGTACAGTGGAGATACTCCAACTTGGCCATAGAATGAATCTTTTCTGCCCCTCTGTAGCCATGTGGGGCAACTCCCCTACCCTATGAGGGCTTAACCATTAAACCCTTTATAACCTTCGATATATATTTATCATTAACTCGATGATATGCAGTACTCTATGGATGTCTTTTGCTCCATAACAAAATAGATGGAAGACAAAAGCTATCCGGAAGGAAACAAGTGGTTTCCACATGGACTCGCTTTTCTCTAGCTAGAGCATTTCATTAAAGTTGGCAGTGGACCATTGGGGGAGTCACACTCAAGGCCAAGGTTGAGGAGGAGGTTGCTTGATCAATCTCAGCCCCATCCTTGCTCCCTTCTGAACCATTCATTCATGGTGTTTACCTTTCTCTTTTTGGTGTCATTAACTCTGACCACCACGTAGGAAATCTAATTCACCATTGTGTTCACCATCAATTGCTCAAGCTTGACCAACATCCACTTGGGTCAGTTATGTGGCTTGCAGAGCCCAAGAGGAACCTAAAAATATATATATTGGGTCCCATAACAAGATCCACACACTCCATGGTGGGATTATTCTTCTGTAAGATCTTCAATTTCTGGTTGAGAATAGGGGAAGAAAAAAATGATGAGGAAAAGAAGTGGTAGGCGTCGTCTAAGTGGGATCTTGTTTGCCCACAAACTCAAAGTGGACCTCAACGTCGGTACAAAGCACAAAGTTTTGACGAGTGGCATGTGAAAAGATGGTACTTAAGACAAATTTTGCAGCATTTGAAAAGTGACCAATGCTTAACGTTGGCAGGTCATCAGACGCAACGTCAACAACTGGAAGTGCCATGGTTTTCCAAAGTACAAAAACTAGAAAATTAAGCCAAAACTTTTGCAGCCTTGGGATGTGGATCCACGTCCTGCGAGTTAGGTTCTTTTGTTTGTTTCTTGATGTTCATAACATTGCCCTGCAAATTGTTAACTAGAAATGGTTGCGTGAGCCACTCGTTCTTTTCTTTATTAGTTTTATCAAAAATATCTTCTCCCTATAATGATGATATATGCTATTAAGAGATAGTGACCCACCTCCCCATGACATGCAAAGTTGTGATGGGATCTAAAATATTTGGCAGAATTGTAGAAAGGCATCATGTTTTTTTTTTTTTTTTTTTGGTTGTTGGTAAAGAAAGGTATCACGTCTTTGTTACTACGGAAATGTTGAATATCTTAAAAATACATGTATTATAACAATCATTTTGTAGCACAAAGAGCACATAGCAAGTTAAGCATTTTAATGGGAATAAAAAAAATAACCTTGCTCCTATATTTCATTTTATATAGTATGTCGTTTGTCACTCTTGCAACATATAGATTTTACTGCATAAGTAAATAAAACAAGGACAACGGCAAATGATAGCAGTAGAATAACAACAACAATAATAAAAATAAGAATGTAAATGAACTGAGCAGCTTGCAAGCTGCTTGAGTTCGACTTGTGTTTAACTTTGATTAGATATGATTATTATCAAGCTCGAGTTTATCTCGAGTAACTCAAATAGTTTGAATTGAGATCAAGTAGCAAAATACTAGACTCGAAGTTTTATGAATCTAATAGAATATATATATTTTTTATATTATTATATTTTATTTATAATATATTATTAATTTAATATATAAAAATCTAAAATTATGTTAATTTTTATTTTAGCTATATTTTAGATTTAATTTGATCGTGAACTCAAATTTGAGCATGACTGGATCGATGTTCTATCCACGTCATCATCTACATACCATATCATTACGAATCAGCTGTATAATCACCTACCTAAGCAATTTTTGTCATATAATCATGATTATTACTAGCAAAAATTTTTAGTAAGAAAAAGTGATCGAAATTAAGAGAAAAAACGACATTAAAATAATTGCAAAATAGTAGTGACCAAATTTGAGTTTTTTTAACTTTAGGACTTATTAAAAAACTAACTAAACTTCGAAGATTAAAAATATAATCAATTCTAGATATAATGCTATCATATATACTGTAAATAGTGCTCACTTATCTAATCATTCACTTGGAAACAAATGTCATTCAGTGAAAACCTAATATGGTACCTGAGGAAAATCTTGAAATATTATTTGATTGAATAATTATTTCCATTCGATGAAATCTTGTTAAGTTTTTTAAATATTGATGAGAACTTTGGCTATTATAAATATGTCTTGAGGATAGCTAAAAGTTACATTGTATTTTGAGTTGTTCGTATCTATTGATTGATAAATAGCATTGTGGATTGGATGAGTTTATATATTCGTGATCCAATTTGAATTAATTTTATATCTATTTTATCTTTATTTTATAAATTTATTTTTTTAATTTTATAAAATATATTTATATTAGAATGATATGATTTTTTATCAAAAAAAAATCTACTAATTTACTTCTCTGAAAGGACACAAATTTTGGAGACTTGTGGACTAAGAATTATTATAATTTATGTTTCTATTAAACGAAGCCAATATTTTATCAAAAAAAAAAAACGAAGCCAATATCGGAAGCCGAGGAAAGCGAAAAGGCACGCTTTTTCTCAGGGAAAGTGGCCAACTGCTGTCTCCTAATTCTCGCCACCCACCGGCACTGACACGTGTCGATGTGAATACTGTGGGTCCCAACTTCCACGTGGAGTGACCGGCAAAAGCTTCGGAAGCGAAATTTTTATTGGCTGGAGACACGTGCGATGCGGGAGAGGATGATACGGACATGGACGGCCGGGAGGGAGGGTTGACCATGGAGGAGGGGAGAGGGGCCTTTCTGAGTGGGGCCCGCTGTGAGGGCGATACAAAGCCCAGGGCAATAACCGGGACGGTCGAATGGGACGGCTTCCCGGCGGTTGCCGGTAAGCCGAAACTGGGGCTTTGCTACTGAGGGCGCTGATATATTTGTGGGATTACCTTCGGTCCGTGCTTCTGTTTTCCCACCTCAGGAGGCTCCGTCGACGTGTACAGAGGTGGCAACGGATAGAATTTAGATTAAATATTATATTATTTATTTTTAAATTTAAATTTAATATTTAATATTTAAATTTTATCCAATATTCGATCAGATAAGAAAAGAGATATCCATCTTCGTATCCAACGGATTCGAAGATACTCATGGATAATCCATTTCTCTATACTCAACTCATATCCGCTCCATACCTATCTCATATCTAAAAAAAATAAACAACCAAAATAATTTTATACATATTATCAATCAAAATAAAATTATAAATTCAATATAAAATATAATTTATAAGTCCAATTTTATAAAAATCAAACATACAAATAAAATTATAATTTAATATAGAATATATAAATAATTAAAATAATTTTATGCATATTATCAATCAAAATAGAAATATCAAAATAGAATTATAAATATATATAGTCATGTATGAATTCGGATATTATCCATATCCATAGGTTCGGATCGGATTTGAGTTCGGATAGAAAACAGTACTATCCATATCTTACCCATATCCGTACTATAGTTTTCGAATTTTATCCAAACCCAGTCAAATCTTATTTTTCGAGTTTGATCGAATTTGGATAGGATGTATATCTATTGGATCGGATCGATTTTGTCATCCCTAGACATGTATCGGAGAAAATGACTACTGAACCTCCCAATGCAACCACCTCTCTATTCTTTCGTAGGTAATTTTTGGTCGGCATTAGGTTTGGTATTTTTCTGAGATCACTGCACATTATTCTATCCTAAGTCAAAAAATATATTAAATATTGATAATTCATATTTACATCTATATTTTTAATAGATATAAACATAAATATAAATATAAAATAAATATTAAAATTAGTATCTATATTTAATTTTAATGATATTGACCCGAAGCAGATATCAGACTTTTCATATTTATTCTGAATAAATATAAATATAAATATAAGTTTGATATTAGTTATTAATCAGATTTTTTATATAAAATTTAATAATAAAAATTAATATAAATAACAAATCATAAAAGCTGGAAATGAAATCTAGCATGGATAATTAGTTAAGGGTCTAAGGTACAGGTTTTAGACTAGCACAGTACTAACCCGAGGCACCGTCAGTGTCCAAATGGGCAGGGGCGTTCTTATAATATCTCCAACTTTTTTCTGTTAGATTAGATTAGAAAATGCAAAGAAACGGCAAATGGGCATATGCTCTTGCCAGATGTGGGACCCAGATGGCCCCGCCTTGCCGCATCACCGTCCATTCCAGACGATGACGTCATCCCATGGGATCCGGAGGCGCCAGCCACCAAGCGCCGGTGGCTCCGCTTCCTCCGGGAACGCTGACTTGGACTCCCACCTGGCATCTAGTCCCCTTCTCTCGCAACATTCACCAAAATTTAAACACCCGCTTCGCACCCAATAATATATGTTGGCCCCTTTCGTCATTGGTCCCACTCGACTGTGATAGAGTTGCGTTGGGTGTATCGCAATGCGGTGTGAAGATCTTTCCAAGCTTCGACCGGTATCTCCCGGTCACCCTCGCGGGTTTCTTTTACAATTAGCCCTCTCGCTTTGCTCTCTCTCTCCGCGCGTTCTGAGAATAAGGACTCGAAATCCTACAAATCCTTGGATTTGAGGTGGGGAGATCGCGGCGGCGGGGAGATGGCCGACGCGAGAGATCCGGCGATCAAGCTCTTCGGTAGGACAATCCCGCTGCCGGATGGCCAGGCCCAGGTGGAGGCCGGAGAGAGCTCCGGCCCGGCTCAGGCGGAGCTCTCTCCGGCGACGGAGGAGACGGCGGCCGTCGAGGAGAAGGTGAGGAGAGAACGGGATTACCCTGACCTTATCGTGTTCTATGGTTTGTGTAGTAGTTAGTTGAAATGGTTGTTGTTTGTTGATTTTCTTTCTATATTTTCTGGATTCTTTTTTTTTTTTGGATTCTTGGTTGTGGATTGAATGGATATATGATTGAAAAATTGGACTTTTCTACCATAATTTTTTAATGGAGGATGTATTGGTATCTGATTTGAGGTGTTCCAATGGCAAAAATTCATCTTTATCTATTTTGGTTTAATGCTTTGATGACTTTTAGCTGGTAGATACACTGGATTAATTCTTGGACTTCAATTGCTAACCGTGATTAATGTTCTGTTATCTCGCCGTTGAAACTTTGGAATTCATGAAAACATATGTCTACTGAAAAAATTGAAAGTTGATTCGTTTTCGGATGATTTTGAATATCAGTTAGTAAAGCCCTAAACCCTGGCTAACGTGAATAGATTCTAGTAGTTTGCCCTGGATATAGACTCAAATCTGGTGAAAGAAATGTGAAAAAAAGAGATTTCAGCTGTTGCTTTAAATCTCAAAAGAATGATATGACCAGGGAAATGGACATGAATCCCAGCTATAAAACTTGTTTAGAACCCAAGAATGAACTGCATGTCTTGGTAATGGGTCTTCTATGAATAGAAACTTTGGTGGTTGGATCAGGATTCATTGGGAAGAAATATGAGCTTTAATGTTGGTTTTAACATTGGTTCTTCTAAATTTAGGTGATAATTAGGATGTAATGTTTTAATGTTTTATGTAATAGTTGATGTCTTTAATCTATCTTAGGGGGTTTGCATGTGTTGCAAGTATTATCTGACCAGAGGTATAATATCTTCAATGCCATAAGAACATCTATAATATATAAGGAACAAATTATATTTCAGTAGTAAATATTAGTAGGCAGCCAAATAATCAAAAAGAATGTGATTCAAAAGGGCACTGAGTTTAATTTACATTCATTACATGAATTACAGTGCTTTGGACATTGTTAAATGATCAATAAGCAACTAATGGAACAAGAGAAGGAAGAAATGATCAAGTAGCTAGTTTACAACATTACAGGTAATTATCATATCTAAATAGTTCACATATGTTGGCGTCCACTTTTTCTCCAAATCAATCATATTCATCATCAGTATTTCTCCACTTTTCTCCTGCATTAAATGCAGGATGGAGTGTGATACATGATTGGCAGTGATCACCTTGAGAGAAAAGCAGACAGATGATCTACAATTCCTTCATACATTTCTAAGTAGGATTCTTCTGATTCAGGAAATTTAAGATGCCTAACTGTATAAAATATGAGGAGGGAGCCATAAGGATAACCACTAGAAGGTTCTGTACAAAAACTTGTTTCAAATATGAGAATAAAGTTAGAAAATTAATCAGAAGTTTTAAGGTGCTTTTGGTGGAAGGATTTGGTTTTTAGTGACAATTGTTGAAGATTGTTGACTCTTTTTCTTTTTGGTTTACATATACAATTAATAGTAGTTTTTTTTCCTGCTGGTTGCTGCTGTATTCCATTACCAACTGATTTGATTTGTTCATGTGTTTCAGGATGAAAGCAGAGAAGTCATAGATACTGAAGTCAAAGATTCAATTTCTCATGCAGCAGAGAATTTGGACCAGACTAAGCCAGCTAGCTGTTCTGGTTTTAGCAGTGGCAAAGAAGATGATTGTCACATGTCCGCTCATGATGACAATGCAGTAGCAGATCCTAAGTCTGAGAAAGATCATGCCGAGGCCAATGCCTCCATCCAAGAGAAGGTGCTCAAGAAGCCAGACAAGATTCTGCCATGTCCTCGCTGTGACAGCTTGGATACCAAGTTCTGTTACTATAATAACTATAATGTCAACCAACCTAGGCACTTCTGTAAGAACTGTCAGAGATACTGGACTGCTGGAGGGACAATGAGGAATGTTCCAGTAGGTTCTGGAAGGAGAAAAAATAAGCACTCTGCATCACATTGCCGTTATGTGGGATCTGACGGAATGCCATGCAATCAAGTAGATGCCTCTGATTCGTGCAGCCCTCAGGCTCTTCCTGCTGGTCTTTCTGCTCCTGTGAGGCCCGTGAAAGGAAATGGCACTGTCGTCAAGTTTGGTTCAGAAGCACCACTTTGTGAGTCCATGGCCTCTGTGCTCAGTCTTGGAGAACAGAAGAGAAATGCTGAGGCAGGCTTTTCAGCTGGTGGAGAAAACAGGGAAAAAGCCTCTTGTAAATCTTCTGCAATGCCCTCTAATCGTGTGGAAAATGATCATCATGAAATTCCAGTTCACATTGAACAAAATGGCTTGCAGGGCTACCATAATGGACTCACTCCCATGCACCACCTTCAAAGTTTTCCTGGGCCTCCTTGGATTTACGCATGGCATCCAGGATGGAAGAGTGTCAGTTCCATTGCTGCAGGTCAGTGCTCTTCTGAGCTGGTTTGCAGACCAGAGAATGGCAGTCCAAATCCAGTCCCATGGTGCCCACCTATGATGACCACTCCTGCTTTTTGCGCACCTCCTATTCCATTCCCATATGTGCCAAGTTCATTTTGGGGTTGCATGTCTAGCTGGCCCCTGAATATTCCCTGGGTTGGATCTAATGATGGCCTATCACCATCATCATCTGCAAGCCGCAGAGGTTGTTCCGGCAATAACTCTCCAAACTTAGGCAAGCATTCTAGAGATGCTGCTTTACAAAGTGAGGAGAAAACAGAGAAGTATTTATGGGTTCCCAAGACTCTGAGAATTGGTGATCCAGATGAGGCTGCAAAGAGCTCTATTTGGGCAACCCTAGGTATTAAGCCCGATGAGTCCATCAAGAAAGGTGGCATTTTTAAAGCTTTCCATTCTAAAACTGAAAACAAGGGTCACACAACAGATGCTTCTCAAGTCCTACAGGCGAATCCGGCAGCATTGACTCGGTCGCAGACATTTCAGGAGAGCACATGAGGGAATCTGCTGTAATGGTTCCTGTAAAGAACTTCAATTGCATGGACTGTTAATGCAAAAATGCCCCCTTGGTTTAAGCATATTGGAGTTGCTTTTATTTGTGGCTCTAATATGGTATCACTTCTTTAAGTTATTTGATAAAGGATGATTCATGATCGCTTCTGACAGAAGGCAAGCTTCCGAGCTTACTCATGCTTTTCCTTAAGCTGCCACTAGAGTTGGTCAGGTTTGTGAAGGTTCCCCATTGTCTCAAGAACGTTGTATGGTAGAGGGGAAATGTTATTATCTATAGCTTCTCTGAAACATTAGTTTACTAATTATTACCTCTCTTGCATTATGTGTTGGAGTTTTATGTCCAACAATATTAATACAAAAGGCTGGTTTTGTTTATATCCCCAATAAATGATTGTTTGAATGGAGGGCAGAGCTACAAAAAGTGCAGGTCTGAATCCGTGAACTCTTCTCCAAATGAGATCAAGGTATACATTTCTTATCATGATGTTGTATGATTTTCTCCTATTCAAGTATTGCATGCATTCAGGCAGTGCTATTATATTCGTAATGTTTGTTATGTTGTTTTTAGCCTCTTCAAAGTATGACTCCTACATCTTTCTTTGATGCCTATGATGGACGAGGTTGAAAGATATGGAACATACTGTTGCTTTTATGCACTAACTTCTGTGTCTCATATGTGGTCACAATTCGTTTTATATACCATTTTGGTAATGATGCTTGCTTATTACATTTTATACTTTGAGCATCATCTGTCCTCACTGAAAGCCTTTGTTGAAGGCTTACTATAACACATTAAAGTTTACCTATCATATATATGTAATAGCTCATTTTTTCCAAATTAGCTATATAACTATAATAGCTCAATAATTAGTTTCACAGTTGAAAGATAGCAACATAGCATTTGCTGACAATAGAGAGCATTATATCACATGTTATGTCCATACTTTTTTGCAAATTTTGGTTGAGTTATATTGCAAATATAGAACATGAATAAAGTAATTAGGTCATTTTATGTCGGAACTAAAATGTGCATGTTGTCATAGCTTTTTATCGAAGAATGTTTGAAACTGTTGTATGGCCTTGTGTATGAGAAATGGTTGATATCTCACACTGCTTTATTAGTGACCGGAGGTTTTCCATTATCTTTGAAGCGAGACAACTAGAGTCCTGGCACTGTTACTTTGATAGCGCCTGTCTCATGCTCATTGTAACCTACTTTGCTTGTTGCTGTTTATCTTTTTTGATCTAGGTTTTTCTCCACTATACTAGTAACATTTACGTTTATTTGTTCAAAATTTGTTTTGATGTTAAAGCATTAGCAGCTGAATACGGTGAGATTGTGGTGGTTCAGTAGTGGTTAGTCGCTTCATCATAGAAGTTACTGCTGGAGCAAAACTTTGAGCCACTATCATTTACCATATTTGACACTGTATAATCACTTCTTTCTCATGCAAAGGCCTAGTGAAGCTGTTTGCCACCTCAAAGAGATAGGGATCTGCTATTCTAATCAAATAAGCTTCTGATTGTGATGGAGCGGTCTATTTTGCAATCACGTATTCTTCATCATGTAGTATATCAGGGATGAAAGTTTAGGGAGGCTAGTTGTATGATCTGGGTAAAGGGAGATAGAGAATGAGAAAAAAAATCATGATATCTGAAAATTCTAATATAAATAGACTTTTCCATCTCTATGATTTCAGCTTCTTTTTTTAATAAAAAATTTCTTGAACTATGTAAAATTATCCGATATTTTAAAACACCACTTAAAATGGCAAAGCACCATTATTTCTATGTAGGGTGGGCACCATCTGACTTTGACATTCCACATCATTCTTGTTCAGAGGTGTTTATTTATTTATTTATTTTGCATGAAAACCCTGGAGGTTTTCTACTGGCTTGGATTATATCATCAGAAAGCTTGGTGGCTAACCGCTTC
The DNA here is from genome assembly GCF_000442705.2 of Elaeis guineensis. NCBI lineage: Eukaryota > Viridiplantae > Streptophyta > Magnoliopsida > Arecales > Arecaceae > Elaeis > Elaeis guineensis. The sequence continues at coordinate 37,491,109 of NC_026002.2, forward strand.
ATGGGATGGCAAGATAATCAGCATGGTAACAGTACCCTCCGATCGTAACCATAACCACCAACCCTTATTGGAGGAAGATAATTTTAGCAGTTCATGTTTGTTCATTTGCTGAATGGTTATCGCAGTAGTTTTCCAGAAAATGAATTTTTATCGCAGTAGTTTTCCAGAAAATGAATTGATCAGAGCTGTTCAAATAATCAAGAACTGTTTGTTCAGTTTCCTCCTTATCTAGATATTATTTATTCTCATCTGCTGTTAGGTTTCCTTCTGTGGGGATGTGGATGTGATGTCTGCCTTCTCGCTGGCCTCCACTTTAAGATCCAAAAATAGCATGTACACCTACTGCTAATCAGCAAGTTGCCTCAATAGATTCAATGTTTTTTTTTTTTTTTGTTTGGTAAGCGATTCAATGTTCTTTCATTCTCCAATTGAAGTACCCTGCAGATGGCAAAATTAGATCAATTTGGGGCCTCTATAATTGGTAAATAGGATGGGGAAAGTTTGCCTGCCTGGATTGAACTCTTTATTTATGTTATTAAATATTGATTTTCAAGATTCAGGAACTGTGACCTGAAATGCAAGTATTTGTTCATTAGAACATCCATCACCATAAACCCGTATTTTAGCAAATATTCATAGTTAAGCCTTTTTTAAAGGAAAATCTCTCAGTTTCTTGGGTAAGAACGAGGACCAGCGAGGAAGGAGAAATAAATGTCCAACAAACTCTAATTTGTGCATAATATGGGTGACAACTCTGCAATACATGGTCCCAGTCATATTCATACAGTGGTACAGCAAATTATCTTAAAGGTCATCGGTCTTGAAGTTGGTGGACATGTTGCTTAAAAATCTGGCACATGGTTTGCACATTTTATGTGACTGCAAACATGTTAGATTTATGCAGAATTCAAGTGTGTGACGTATATAGGAGTCAGAGAAGTTCCAGTTCAGTTTGGCTCGCTTGAACATGGATTTATTTCACTTTGTGTTATTCCAGTAGTCTTGATCTTGGAGAACCCTTGTTCGATTGAGCTGAGGGCAATCCTTCAGTAGCATGGATGGTCTTGTTTGGGACGAAGGTGGTGAGAAGAAAAGGTGAAGGGTACTACTGAAGCCTGATGTTAGTAGAAGAGTGGAGAACAAGCTTCATGGAATCGGAATTAGAATTCGTGTCAGCCGGCCAGTAGTACGAGTTGGTATGGATCCGTATTAGATCGAACCAGTGCAAGCCGACACAAAAGAGAGGAAGAAAAATAGAGAGGAGGAAAAAAGAGAAAGAGAGGAAGGGAGGGAGAGAGTGGCAGGAGGAGATGTCAGATGTGGCCATAGGCGGAACGTTAGCGCACTCGGAGGGCTGTCAAGGCCTCTGCTTCTTCCGTCAAATCTCGATCAAGAGAGAGAGATAGAGAGAAGGAGGAGAAAAAGAAAAGAAGGGAGAGGAAGTTGCTGGAAAGGCCACCGAAGGATCTCCGGCTGGCCGTCGTAGCTGCAGGATGGCGCAATCGCAACCTATAGTACTGCTGGTGTGAAATAGGAGTGATCCTGATCACAGTAAAGTCAACAATAGGTATACCGGCTTTACCGTTTCTCAGATTTTTTTTTTTTAAATCCTGAAATAGTGAAGCCGACAATGGGTTTGCTGGCTTCATTATTCATCGTCATTTTTAAAAAAATATGATAAACTGAATTAGGACGGTCGCACCTATTCTGTGGTTGTGGTTCCATCCATGCATTTTCCATCACTTAGTGGCCACAGCGGCTATTCAGTGCCCTCTGATGGTACATCTCTTTAGTACCATCGTTTTTCTTCTTTCTCTCTCGATTAAATACCCTATCAAGCGACACCGAGTCGTGGAGGTCTCCACGACCCTCTAGTGACCTCAACGGACCACTATCGGCCTCCAATAGCATCGTCCCCTCTTTCCTTCCCCTTCTCTTTCTTTTTTTTCTCTTTCTTTCTCCCTCATTCTGTGTTCTGATTTGTCTGATCGATCCATTTCGATTTGCTATTGATACGGCTCGGAATGTCTTAAACTGTCCGATTCAAGATGGTTCGACGAATGTCGGTGGAGAAGACAAGAGGAGATGAAAGGAAACAAGTGAAGGATAGAAATAGAAATAAAAGAGGGGAGGCAGAGGTAATGCATGGAGAGCTAGGAAAGAGGAAGCTAGGAGGGGAGAGGAGATTATATTCATGGTTCAAGAGATTAGAAGAAATATGAATTTAGGTCTGTCACATCCTCAACCCGAAATATAAATTAAAATAAAATTTAAAGAATGTGAGCAGCCATTGCATACTTACAAAGTATTGATCCTATAAGTATGTAAGGCTTCCAACCTAGCAAAATTTCAATATAATATTCAAAATAGCATACTCCAGATAGTGATAATAATAGAACAACTAACTATTTTTTAATCTTAATTTTTAATTTTAACTTTACAGTAATTCATATGAGTTTTACATATTATTAAATATAACTATTCCAAAAATAACCATCTTTTACAGACTGGCCTCATCTTTATACATAAATTCCAAAACATCAAGATCTGATCTCCAAAAATGATTCCTAAATCTGAAAACTACAGGTAAAAATTTATGAGTTTCACAGCTCAGTAAGTAACAGATATATCTATAAAATGGATATAGATCGTACTGATATGTAATTTAAATACATTATAAGAATACAATATCAATCTGATCAAGATCAAAATTATGAAATTAAAGATATTCGAGATAGTCTCATGTCAGCTTTGCTATAATATGAAAATCAATAAATAGTACAAAAGTCAAATATATATATATATATATATATATATATATATATATATGTTATGGTCATAGGTCAAGAAGTCGAATGGCTCAGATGATTGGCTTATGCCTTCGCCTCCGTATACGTGAGGTATTATCCACTTTGACTCATGACCATCTTTAAGCTTCAATGGGTCTTTAGGCTTCAATGCACTTTGATTATTTAGAGCCTCATGATTTTATCCTTTAAAAGGTACCTCACGTTGGGAGAGAAGATTTCAATCTACATAAGTCATATTCTCTCTTGACTCATAACCGATGTAAGACTAAAAAAGTCCTCTCTACACCACAATAATATATATATATATATATATTCAGTTCCATAATACTATATTTAAGCATGGGTATCTATTTCTTTTTACTCTCAGCTCTTACTGTGGTACCATAATTTCTCTCGCAGCAAGAGATCTCAGGAAAGATCCACGCTTCCCCCGTGGTAGATATCTCAAGTCCATGTTTGCCCCCGTAGTGGAGATCTCAAATCCACACTTTCGTCCTGTGGTGGATATCTCAAGTCCGGACATCATTCACAGGAGGCTGAAAGTTAGATGATACATATATCAATAACTATATATAAGTCAAAAAAAATTTCTCTTTTCGATACGTTTTTTACACAGATTTGATCCAACTTAATATAGCTATGATACATACATTTCAATAGACAATAATTATAATTTATCAAATCTGATCTGATCATAGCATGTAACATCATTCAATTCAACTCATAAGTTTTAATTCATTAATCAATAATTTATAACATATAAATTTCAGACCTACTTAGATCGAAAAACAATTAAAGTGATAAACGTACAATCAAGAAGATAATATATAATAATTTCACACATAATCGGATTTGATTGAATCTATTATAGTTTGTACTATCTCAAATAAATAAAATAATTTTCACTTGATTTAGATCGATTATGATAAGATGCAAATGTCAGTTATAATTATTTATTTCATATCAAAGATATGATATACATCAGTTTCATGTGCCATTCGATCAGAATATAACTATCATCACCGATCAAGATAATTCTCATTTAATTCAGGATGAATGTGACAATATGTCAATGATATTTGCAATCATTTATATCATATTAAAGGATGATATAAAAATCCATTCAATTCAATCTAATTATATATGTATATGTTACTTACAATGATTGATGATGTATCAGAAGATCATCCAATATCCATTTAATTTTGATTAATTATAAAATATAAGTGTTACTTATCTCCAAAATACCGACAGCCAACAACTATTCACTCTATCATGATCTATTGAAACCTGATAATTCACAACCACGGCTAAGTTAACAACTCATAATACTATTTTAGGCTACTTTCTAATAATATTCTCAACCGTATTAGGGCTCATTAATTTTCTAAATATCTTTACTTTGGGAAACAGAAAGAAAGAGAAGAAAGGATGCTATATCCTCTCTTTCATCTTTCTCTTTCACAATAATCCCTTTCTACTAATTATTTATCCTATTTAGACTCATTCAAAAATTCTCAAATCTTACCCTTATGTCTACTCATAAGTTAACAATCCCCAGTTAAAATTTTAGGTTAAATTACCTAATCACTATAGAATTAAAATTCACCACTAATCCTGGATAGAATTAATCCATCCCCAAATACAAAACATCCATTTTTTCAATTTTTTTTTATTTTAATGTTTAAAATTTTTATTTTTCTTACTACTTATTCCATGACCTACTAGCTTATAATAATTTATTTTTCAATCCAAATAAATATAAAGAAATGATTAATCGTATCTGCTAACGAGTTGATCTATACTACAAGAGGAACAAGAGAAGGGAAAGAGAGGAAGAAACGAGGAGGGGAGAGAGAGTCTGCGTGAGAGATTTTTTATTTTTTATTTTATTTATTATTATTATTATTTTTTTATTTTCCTCTTTTCCACCAACTCACATGCACATCCGCGCGCGCGCAGAAAGAGGGAGAGGGGTTCGGTTCTCCTCTTTCCTCTCTTTTTTTTTTTTTTTTTGGTTCCACGTACACCACACACAGTGGGGGAGGGGGTGGAGGACGTGGGGGAGAGAGAGAGAGAGAGAGAGAGAGGGAGAGTTGGGCTGGGGAGAGGAGAGAAAAATAGAGGGAGGGAGGGAGGGAGCGCGAGAGGGAGGAAACGGGAGGGAGAGAAGAGAGAAAGCAGGAGAGAGAGAAAGATAGAGAGAGAGAAATTCCTCCCTTTTTCTTTCTTTCCCGTTTTTTTTCTTTTTTTTTTTTTTGCTTCTTCTTCTCCTTCCTCCTCCTCTTTCTTTCTCCTCCTTTGTTTCCCGCTCACACAACACAAACACGCAGGGGGGGGCTTGGGAGATGGAGAGAGAAAGAGAGAGGGCGAGGGAGAGAGGGAGCGAGAGAAAAGAGAGAGGATGGGAGGGAGAGAGACGCGGAGGAGGAGGGGCTTTTGTTACACGAAACAGGGGAGGGAAACAGAGGGGGGTTTTTGGGTTTTTTCTTTTTTTTAGGGTCGGTGTGAGGCACGCGGTTGCCCCCGCGAGAAGCCTCGCGAACCCCTCCGACGGGAAGTGTGGGAGGGGTTTGGGTGGGTTTTTCTTTTTCTTTTTTTTTTTTTTTGGGTTCGGTGTGGGGCATGCGGTTGGCCCCGCGAGAAGCCTCGCGAACCCCTTCCACGTGGCGCGTGGAAGAGGGAAAAAAAGAGCCGCCAAGCCTCGCGAACCCCTTCCACGTGGCGCGTGGAAGAGGGAAAAAAAAGAGCCGCCATTGGGCGGGTCTGATTATATTATCGGTTGGTTTCAGAAGATCCAATACTTGCATTCAGCCTATTCAATCTTTTAATTGGGTCAGTTGAGAAGTGATGATTGGCTCATGTATGAAATCAGATAAAAAAAAATATTTTTTATCCGACTTTATTTGTAAGTTAATGATCGTGTGTGATGCATAATTTTTTTTTTATTCGATCTTATACGTGAGTCAATCACTACTCGCGGTGTGTGAATATAGTTCATATCTGGTGCACAAAAATTTTTTCATGATCTAAAATATTCGTGCACTGCATCTGGTACACAAAAAATTTCTCATGGTCAATTTTAGATCATATCCTCATGATGTTTGATAATTGGCCTAAAATGTGTCCTCTCCGCATCCTGAGGTTCAGAGTTCTGTTCAGGATGATGGCACTCTAACTGTGCATTTCTCACTGAAAAAGGATCCGAAATGTGAATAGGTTTCAATTTTAAGACCTAGTCCGGATCCCTCTAGTGGATACAGATTGGTCTGATTATTTTGCAGTCATAATCTTCCCATCCAATTATCTCCTTGTGATGATGCATTCCTTGTCTTAACTTGTGGATGGGTCAAAGTTTATATTTTTCTATTCCAAGAGACGAAAAACAAATGCATGCGTAAAGAACGGATGTATTGGTTTCAATGTGTTCACATGGATTCTGTTATCATCTTAGGGTGTAAGTTGCCAAGACAGTGACTTCTGTTGGCTGAATTGTTTATTTTGTTTGGGGAGGGAGAGCAAAACTAGTCTCCTCAACAGCGAAAATCCATGATTACGTGAGCAACAAACATCATCAATGACGTGGAGCCATATACATCATTACCCATACCCTAAGGCAGGATAGAATTTATAGCAGTTTACTTCACATCAAAACATTTTTCTCGACTTCAAAAATCAAATCTCAGAAACTGCACAAGAAAATTTAGTTAAACATAAACGTGGAACATGGTAGACTAGGAAACTCTAGAGTTCCAAATTTTTTATGTTACTTAATATTGAAGTTCCAAATTCATGAATTGTGACTTTGAAATCTAGGTCTGTAAGCATCAGAAATTGTCGCCATAAATCTCAACTTTAGCAAATATTCTTAAGCTCTTTTTTTTTTTTTTTTTTGTTGCAATAAAGTTGCTCAGTTGCTTAATTAAGAATGAGGACTGACAAGGAGGGAGGAATCACTGCCAAACATACTCAGTTACTGTTAACATTGGCATTATGTGTGCAGAAATTTTGCATTTTATACTTCCTTTCATATCGATATAGTTATACAGCACATGTCATTGAAATTCCGGCATGTCGCATGTGGTTAACTCATTTCATGTGGCTGCAAATGTGGACAAAGTTTCAAGTGTGACATATATGAAAATTGGGGAAGTTCCAATTTAGTTTGATCCACTCGAATATGAGTTAGATTTGAGGGAGAGAGAAGTTTATGGGTTGAGATCCATGAAAAAGGGACCTACAAGAGAAGATGAGATTTTGTTCATGGTGCAATAAATTGAAATAGTTATCTCTTTAAAGCCTATTAACAATTATATTGTTGGTTTGGTTTACAAAACCTATTACTTTTATTTATCTATTTTATCTTTTGTTTGCGGTCAGGTTCAGATCATATATTTATATATTTAATTAATTACTTGGCCCCAAATGTGTCCTATCTTCAGCTCGAGGTCTCCAGTTTGACTTGGGATGATGCATTCCTCATCTAATTCTTGTGAAGATGCATTCCTTATCTTCTGTTTTGGTTAAGTGTCAATGGATTCTGTTGTCATCTTATGGTGAAGTTGCAAGTATGTGGGCTACTTTTGTGTCAATTGTTTATTTTGGTAGGGGAAGGGGAAGCAAGATTAGGCTCCTAAACCCCAATGACATTAGATTACGTTAGCCATAAGCATTGTTGCGGCCAATCCCCCCGTCGTCCGATCGCCGAGGTCACGCACCTGCAAGAGAAGTCATCACGGACCGGAGATGCCTCCGGTGGGGACCCTCCGACGGTCAAGTCAGAGAAGAGACTAGGCAACAGTGGAAAATCAGGGGCTCAGCTTGAGAGAGAGAGAGAGCTAGAGAGCTTTAGGAAGCTTGCTTGAAACTTGAGAATGCTCACTTAAAACTTACCAAGACTGTTGTCTTACCCCATTTTATAGTAGAATGCAGTATGGTCCCGCCATTAATGGTGTAGACAACTGGAGAGTTGTCAAATCGTCGGAGGCTGTCAAATCGCCGTGGGTTGTCAAGTCACTGGAGATTAATCCATGTTCTTGGCAGGACAACGCCCCAGGACAGCCATTCCGCATGTCCTTGACAGGATAACTGCCCATAGCGGTTGTACGGCGTTTGGGCGGACTGGCTGACTATATGTCGGTATTCGACTGTCGAGACGTCGGATGATGATCTGGAGACACCATCGACTGATCTGGTGCCTTGCGAAAGTCGAACGTCGGCTGCCACCCCCGACAGTGAGTCGGTGGTACGGATTCGGCCGCTCGGCCGATCGGGAACAGCATAAGTCTGTTCGACCGACATACCTTCGGTCGAATATTGTCTGCAGCTATTATCGGCAGTCGTCAGTCGGAGTCATTATCGGAGTCGTCCGGTCGGTAGAGTCGGAAGTCAATCGGACCGGTCCGAGGGTAAGTCGGCGTACAGAGATCAGTCGATATATCCCAACAGTTGCCCCCCCCACTCCTGAGTCGGATGTCGTGTTGGCCAGCATTTTCACGTGGGCGACGGCTTCGGGCGAAAGGAGTGGTTTTCCATCATGTCATGCTCCGACTCTGGTGATCGTACTAACGAATGATCCGACGTCAGATGTCCCATTGGGAATGCGAACCGCCGTCTCCTTGGGAATGCGAACTGTCGTCTCGTTGGGAACGCCAACTGCCGTCGGTTAGTTAATTCCGAGACGCGGTTTTTTCCACCACGTGTCAGGGGGCTATTAGGTCGGAACCGTTCACGTGGATGGAGGTGACGTGGCTTGATCTGGAGGCAGGTGCATCGAACCGTCGGACCGAGGAAGGGCCCTGACGCTGTCACGTGTCAACATCCTGGAAGCCCTCGCTCAGCACATTTTCATCTCGATCGTCGAAGGGCCTTATATATATGTGGCCACTTACATCCAAAACTTCACTTTTTGCTGTAAATTTGTTCCTGATGCTGAGGTCCTGTCGACTTGTCCCCCAGTCCCAGGTAGTTACTTCCGTTCTCTTCCTCTGAAAGCTCTCCTCAAAATTTTTTCCATCCTTGTCTCCTTGCATCCTTTCTCCTTCGATATTTTTCTTTGTGTTTTCTTTTCTGGGGCTAGCATTATGGCTAGAACCTCTCCACGAGGAAGTCAGTCGGGGAACCCGACCGATGACTCCTGATCGACCCCGGAGGTAGAGGTTTCTTCACTTTCGGAGACAAACGTCGAACGGCTCAGGGGGCAGTACAGTATCCCGGAGCAGTTCGAGCTCTTCGCCCTTGGGGCTGAGGGTCGGGTTAACAACCCACCTCCGGGCCAGGTGGCTTTTTATGTCGAGGACCTTCAGACAGATCTTTGCTTTTCGATTCTGGAGTTTGTTCGGAATGTCTTGGATTATTACGGGCTTTGTCCGGTGCAACTGACGCCGAACTCAGTCCGGTTAATAATCAGCTTCGCTCTGTTGTGTCGGCTTTTGCCGACCTTTTCCCATATTTTTCTCTTTCGGGGATTCTTCGTCCTCTGACTCCACCCGAAAGTCCGAGGGTGGTGTTCTTCAATTCCCGGAAGGGTCTTTCGTTCATCACCGGTCTTTCATCGTCGATTCACGGGTGGAAGAACTAATTTTTTTTTGCTTCTTCTCCGCTACCTTGGGGGTTCCCTTCTCGCTGGGGCGACCCTCAGACTCAGTCGAATGAAAAACAGTCGGGTGGAGGCTAGAGACCGAGAGGACTTTCACCAACTGAAGGATGTGTCAGTGCCGAAGCAGAGGGAGCTCGTCACCGAGCAAGCTCTGTACGACGCCGGCCTGAGTTCGGTTCCCCGCTTAGGTATCGTTCGGTCTGTTGGTCGTCCTTTGGCTTTTTCATCCATTTTCGAACTTGTGCTAATCCTTTGTTGAAATTGCAGGCATGCCGTCGAGAGTGAGATTGACAGATGCTGACATTCGGCAACATGCGGCGAGGAAGAGATCGACGCCCGGGGTCAGACCTTCGCGGCCTCCCAAGAGGCCTCAGATATCATCCCCGACCGACATCGCAACGGCGGTAGCGCACCCGACACCGAACGTGCATCGGGCTTTGAGCCGGTCATCATCCTATCGGCGTCGGCGGTGCCACTTGAAGTGCTGTCTGAGGAAGTGGTGGCAGAGGGGGCAGCCGAAGGATCGTCGGTGCCACAACCTATGGAGGAGGTTCGGGCCAAAGCAAGTGAGCCCGAACGACCTACGGCGGCTCCCGTCGCGCCCTCGGGAGGGACCCAGTCGAGTTCGGGCTTCCCGTCCCTCTCCGATCTTCGGACCTGGGCAACTGATCGGGGAAAGGCTCCGATGGCGCCGACGGACGACACAAGGTCGGCGGACCGCATCATGTCATCCGACGTTCGAATTTCCGAAGGAGCGTCGGCCCTGGCCAACCACAATTTTGCTAGGAGGTTGTGCCAAGCGACCATTCTCCCGGCTGATCGAGAGCTTTTGAGGAGCCGGCCGGTGACCGAGATGCTCTTTTTCTTTTACCCGATCATGATCCAGGTAAGCTCTTCTTTTTTTTCTTCCTTCTTCATTATTATTTTCATCATTTCATTTTTCTGACGATCGGCCTTCTACTTGCAGCTGATCTACAATATGTCTGTGCTGGAGGCCAGGTATCGGAGGTTCGACGACGTCCGGGTGGCCTGGAAGAATAGGGCCGAAACCACCGAGGCTGAGAAGATGACGCTGGTGGACCAACTGAAGTTGTTGGCCGACCGTGAGGCTAGGCTCGAGGAGGAGATCTCCCGACTCATCGACGGCCTAGCCACTTCAGAGGTCGAACTTCAATCGGCTCACGAGCAGGTCCAGCGCAAGACCCGCTCCATTCACCGGCTGCGGCGTGAGCGGGATGGCCGCGTCAGGGAGCTCGAGGTCGAGCGCGAATAGCTTCGAGCTAGCCTGGAGAACCTGGCTAAGGCTGAGGAGAACTTGTCCTCCGCCCAAGCCGACGGAGTCGGCCAAGGAGGCGCTGAGCCGGACGGTGGAGGACTTCTGTGGCTCGGACGAGTACCGGGAGGAGCTCCTCGAGAGCACCTTCGCCTCCTACCATGTGGGGTACAAGGATGCCCGGGATGCGATCCAAAGTCTGCACCCAGAGCTCGACCTGAGCGGCGTCATCCCTCCGGGGTCGGAGGACCAAGCCGCAGAGGGGGATGCCGACGCCATGCCGGAGGATCCGACGGCTGCGGAGGAGTCCGACCCTGGGCCGGTGGAGGTGGCTCCAACCTCTGGTCCTACTCCAACCCGAGCGGGCACACTGGTTGCTCCCGAGCTATCCTCGGTGTAGGAAGTCGACTCCGACGAATAGTCAGAGTGTCTGCTCCGATATCTTTGTATTCCTTTATTTTTGCTTCGTCTTTGATATTTGTAATTGGACTTCGTCCCAATTTTGTAATCGGACTTCGGCCCAATTTTGTAAGTCACTTTAACTTAATGAAATGAAAGACTTTTCAAACTTTTCTCCACGTGTGGTTCAAAGTGTTCGATTTGCCGAGCCATTCTCAAGAGTATAGGTCGTGGCTCCGACATACCTCACTAGGATGTTCGGTAGGATTTAGTGTAGCCGATCAAAGTAGTCAGTAGCGCATGCCCCGCCAAAGGCAGAGCAAGCCCCGATCGCAGGTCGGCGTCCCGACTGTCGTGCAAGTTGCATAGGATCCGATGGTCGAGAGTCGTCCCGACTGTAGGTCGAGCGTGCACGTCGGGTCGGGTGTCGGCAAATCTCCGAACGTAGCTTATCGATACGATCTTTCCGTAGAGTCTGATAGTCGAGTAGTGTCCGACGTATTCGGATAGGATAACGATGACAACTTGAATATCCGTTGTCCAGCCCTTGATCGGACGTGCACGTCGGGACGTATGATAAACGGTGGCAAGCCGAATATCCTTCGACCGATCGTGATCGGGTCGGTATGTCGCAAGTGCGATGTAGTTTGTCGACGCCATCATACCAGAGAATTTGGTAGTCGAGTCGTGTCCAATGTATTCGGATAGGATAATGATGGCAAGTCGAATATCCATTGTCCGGCCCTTGGTCGGACGTGCACGTCGGGACGTATGATAAACGATGGTAAGCCGAATATCCTTCGATCGGTCGTGACTAGGTCGGTATGTCGCGGGTGCGACTGCGGTCATCTTGATATTTTGTCCTTCTTAGTCGAAGTTAAGTCGGCAAGTTAGCCAGCCACATTGGTCGAAGCCCTTTGCCTTCAGAGGTGGAGGCCGTCGTAGATATTTCGCCCCTTCGATCTCCGTTGTAGAATTTGATCAACTGTGGAAGGACCGCGACTTCAACTTAGAGAGGTTTCACCGCCAGCGCTGGCCTTCCATTAGTGTAGACAGAACGATCTTCATGGGAGTCCGATGTATCATCGGCGATCGAGCCATCGGATCGGGCGGTCGAGCCATAGATTCGACGATGGAGCCGTAGATTTGACAATCGAGCCGTTGGTCCGACGATTGGCGATCGAGCTGTTGGCTCGTCGTAGATCCGATGTAGATTCGACGATCGACGATCGATGATCGAGCCGTAGGTTCGGCAATCGACGACCAAGCCATTGGTTTGTCGTAGATTCGATGTAGATTCGACGATCGACGATCGAGTCGTTGGTTCGGCGATCGACGATCGAGTCGTAGATTCGATGATCGATGATCAAGCCATTGGTTCGATGATCGATGATCGAGCCATCATCGTAGATTCGTCGATCGATGATCAAGCCATTGGTTTGTCATAGATCCGACGTAGATTCGACGATCGCAATCGGCGATCGAATCGTAGATTCATCGTAGATTCGATGATCGGCGATCATGCCATAGATTCATCATAGATTCGACGATCGACGATCGAGCCATTGGTTCGATGATCGATGATTGAGTCGTAGATTTGTTGTAGATTCGATGATCGACGATCGAGCCGTTGGTTCGACGATCGACGATCGAGCCATCATCGTAGATTCGTCAATCGACCATCGAGCCATTGGTTCGTCGTAGATCCGACGTAGATTCAATGATCGACGATCGACAATCGAGCCATAGATTCATCGTAGATTTGACAATCGACGATCGTGCCGTAGATTCATCATGGATTCGACGATCGATGATCGAGCCGTTGGTTCGACGATCGACGATCGAGTCATCATAGATTCGTCGATCAGTGATCGAGCCGTTGGTTCATCGTAGATCCAGCATAGATTCGGCAATTGATGATCGACGATCGAGCCGTAGGTTCGGCGATCGGATCGTCGGTTCAGCGATGGAGTCGTAGATTCGACGATCGACGATCGATCGAGCCATAGGTTCGGCGATCGGGATGCGTTGGTCGAGGCCCTTTGCCTTCAAAGGCGGAGGTCGTCACAGATATTTCACTCCTTCGATCTCCATCAGGATCTGTGCACGAGGAGCAGGGAGAGGAGTGGAGTCATACCTGCGATGCGTCGGTCTTGGACTCCGTCGACGGGGCAAGACCTGTCTATCGGTGGGGGGCCTGCTGAGTTCAGCAGGGGCCCCACCTTTCTTCCGCTTCTCTTTCTGACCCGTGCCCTAGGTCAGGCACCGATCGGAAGCTCTTTCGTCCGTGCCCATGTATTTATACGCGCACTCCAGTAATTTGGCATACGTCCGGGGGAGGGTCTTGTCCAAGGAATATGTGAATCGAGACCCCCTTAGCCCCCTCTTCATGACCGAGATAGCCATGTCTTCGTTGAGGTCCTGGACCTCAAGTGTGGCCACGTTGAATCGGGCCACAAAGTATCGTAGTGTCTCATTTTCTCCCTGCTTGAGGGAGAAAAGACTGTCCGAAGTTCGTGGCGGCTTCCAACTGATGCTGAAATGGGCCACGAAAGAATATTCGAGCTGTCCGAAGGAGTGGATACTTTTCGAGCGGAGGCCGGAGTACCAGGCCCTGGCAGTTTTGTGGAGTGTGGAGGGAAAGTCGATGCAGAGGAGGGCATCGGTTGCCCCTTGAATTATCATGAGAGCCTTGTAGCTCTCCAGATGGTCAATTGGGTTGGTGGAGCCATCGCAAGGCTCCATATGAGGCATCTTGAACAGACTAGGAATCGGTTCGTCGAGGATAAATCGGGAGAGAGGTTGGGTGGTTCGGAAGTCGACGTCGTTCAACGACTTCTGACCATCCGCCTGAAGCTGGACAAGCCGACGGTCGATTTCTTCAAACTTGCGCTCGTAGTCGTCTAACCGTCAGTGTTGAGAAACCCCAGGGGTCGATCCTCCTGACGAGTTTGAGAGTGAGGCGGACGGTGTCCGCGGCTGCTTCTCTTTCCTCGCTCGCTCCAGCTGGAAAGGAGAGTGATGCCAAGACCGGCGGGTGTCATGCTGTGGCCACCTCCCCCCTTCTCGGTGGGAGTGATGAGATGGCTGCTCTTGAGGAGGAGATGGAAGTTGATGTGGGCGTCGGTGGCTGCTTCTGGATGGCATAGGATGCACCGCCGGTTGTTTCGTCGGTGGTTGCGGCAACTGGATCGGTTGTTGTTGGAGATTTTTGATCGCGTCCGTCAGAACAGTCATTTGCCGCACGATCACCGTGATCTGTGCCTCCGTGGTCACCACAGGATGCGGAGAGCTGGGTTCCGTCTTGGAAGGTGAAGGAGGGGCCTCTTCCCGACGGGAAGAGTGCCTCGCCGATCCGGTAGCTCTCGATCGCTGAGCCCTGATTTTCGTCATCTCGAGAGGTCTTTCAAGCTCTATGGAGCTCGCTATCTTACCTCTGTCGAATATGACCCCTACCTGACGTGCCAAATCTGTTGCGACCAATCTCTCCGTCGCCCGATCGTCGAGGTCGCGCACCTGCAAGAGAAGTCCTCATGGATTGGAGATGCCTCCGGCGGGGACCCTCCGACGGTCAAGTCAGAGAGGAGATTAGGCAACAGTGAAAAATCAGGAGCTCAGCTTGAGAGAGAGAGAGCTAGAGAGCTTGAGAAAGCTTGCTTGAAACTTGAGAAAGCTCACTTAAAACTTACCAAGATTGTTGCCTTACCCCATTTTATAGTAGAATGAGGTATGATTCCGCCATTAATGGTGCAGACAACTGGAGAGTTGTCAAATCATCGGGGGCTGTCAAATCACCGTGGGTTGTCAAGTCACTGGGGATTAATCCATATCCTTGGCAGGACAACGCTCCAGGGCGGCCATTCCGCATATCCTTGACAGGACAACTGCCCATAGCGGTTGTACGGCGTTTGGGCGGACTGGCCAATTATATGTCGGTATTCGACTGCCGAGATGTCGGGTGATGACCCGGAGATACCGTCGACTGATCTGGTGCCTTGTGAAAGTTTGACGTCGGCTGCCATCCCCGACAGTGAGTCAGTGGTACGGATTCGGCCGCTCGGCCGGTCGGGAACAGCATGGGTCTGTTCGACCGACATACCTTCGACCGGATATTGTTGGCAGCTATTGTCGGCAGTCGTCAGTCGGAGTCGTTGTCGGAGTCATCTGATCGGTAGAGTCGGGCATCGGTCGGATCGGTCCGAGTATAAATTGGCGTACAGGGGTGAGTCGATATATCCCAACAAGCATCATGCATGTATTACGTCGAATCACACACATCATTGCCCACAACCTAAGATAGGATTGAAACCATTTGCTTCACATCAAAGCTTTTTCTTGACTTCAGTTCTTCGCTAGAAATTGCACCGTGCTTTAATCCATGTGCGTCTCCTAGAAATAATTAACTAATCTCAAATGTGGATAATGGTTGACTTGCCACATCCTAGAGACCATTTATATCAGATGGATATCCTACAAACAAAGAAGTCAAGGAACCAGTCTCCCGAATCCGAGACCAGCAGCTGCTTGTTGTTAGGTTGGTTTCAGTCAAACAGGGATTTACAGGGAAAGAGTTCATTTAAAAAAAGAAGACCTGGTCTCATAAATATAAAGACCCACATTATATATCACAAGTCAATGTTGAACTCGTCCAATTCTGCTGTCAAAGACCAGGTGTGAACTTGTGACTTGGTTTTTCATGTAACTTAATATCGACGTTCAAAATTCATGAATTGTGACTTTGAGGGAGAGATAAGTTTATGGCTAGAGAGCCATGAAAGAGGGAGCTGAAAGACAAGAATAGATTTTGTTCATGGTACAATAGATTGAAATTTTTTATGGCTTTAAAGCCTACTAACGGTTATATTATTGGTTTGGTTTACGAAACCTATTACTTGTATTCCATCTAGTTTATCTTTTGTTTGCGGTCAGGTTCAGATCATATATTTATATATTTAATTAATAATTTGTCCCCAAATCTGTCCTGTCTTCAGCTTGAGGTCTCCCGTTTGACTGGGGATGATGCATTCCTTATCTAATTCTTGTGAAGATGCATTTCTTATCTTTTGTTTTGGTAAAGGGTCAATGGATTCTGTTGTCATCTTATGGTGAAGTTGCAAATATGTGGGCTACTTTTGTGTCGATTGTTTATTTTGGCAGGGGAAGGGGGAGCAAAATTAGGCTCCTAAACCCCACTGACATTAGATGTATGACGTCGATTCACGCACATCATTGCCCACAAACCTAAGACAGGATTGAAACAATTTGCTTCACATCAAAGCTTTTTCTTGACTTCACTTCTTCGCCAGAAATTACACTGTGCTTTAATACATGTGCGTCTCCTAGAAATAATTAACTAATCTCAAGTGTGGATAATGGTTGACTAGTGATATCCTACAGCTGACTTGGGTCAGATGGATATCCTGCAAAGAAAGAAGTCAAGAAACGAGTCTCCAAAAGATCGATTTGTGATGTGAATCCGAGGCCAGCCTGCTTGTTGTTAGGTTACTTTCAATCACACAGCGATTTACAGAGAAAGAGTTCATTTTAAAAAAGAAGACCAAGTCTCATAAAGATAGAGACACACATTGTATGGCATAAGTCAATGTTGAACTCGTCCAAATCTGTTGTCAGAGCCCAAGTCTGAACTCGTAACCTAGTCCAAGCCTAATAACGACGATGATTAGCTTTTCTAAGCTCTCCTAGAGGCCACTAAACCCAAATGTTGAAGCCTTTATTGTGGCCAATCCCAGGTGGAGGTCACTTCGTTTGTGATGCTGGATGCCATGGTCAAGTGCAGTCAAAGAAAGGAAAAGCCAGCACAGGGAAGTGGCTATGGGCTCGGGCCCATTGGGCCATGTCATTGTCCATTTATGCACCGACTTGACGATATAAATGTTTTGAACAGTAGCTTTGGTCAAAGGTCAGTGGCTTTTCAGGCCCTTTCAAAGAAGTTGCTGGAAACATTACGTAGAAGAAAGGAACAGAATAATATAATTGCATGGAAGTAGGCTGCAAAATGGATTTGCTCTTCTCACCACCTTCCATGCGCTTGCCTGGAAGACTCCTTTCCAGGGCAATCAGAGAGCTTATAAATAGCCCTTCATGCATGACAGACTCATCAGGTCGTCATCACTTTGATCTCATTCACACCGAGACAAGTTGCAATGGAAGGCTCTATCGTGTTCATCTTAATCGGATGCTTTACGTCCTTTAGAATTTGCCACATAACCAATTTCACCAGAGAAATCCTTGACAGTTGTTTACCGACCATCCGCCTTCTTTTCACACCGATCAGGTTTATCATCCAAGATGAGTGCTACGTCGAGGAGGAGGAAGACGAAGACGAGCTCTTGTCACCCGAGGAATGCGAATCATGTAACGACAGAGGAGGACTGACCTATGATGATATTAAATTGGTCATGAGAAGTCTTGCAATGGTGGGTTGGAGGAGTGATGAAGTGGGGGAGGGTGGAGGTGATGATGGCAAATGCAAAGAGTGTAGACAATTGGAAGGAGTTCATGAGTTGTTGGAGGAGAAAAAAGCTAGTTTGGAGGAGTTGGAGGAAGCATTTTACGTGTTTGACCGGAACGAGGATGGATTCATAAGCCCGGAGGAATTATGGGGTGTGTTGAGGAGGTTGGGATGGGAGGGGATGAAGTTGGAGGATTGTGAGAGGATGATTAGAGTATTTGATGAGGATGGTGATGGGAGGATTGATTTCAGCGAGTTTAAGAACTTGATGGAGAATGCTACGTAGCTTATTTTCTGTTCTTTCCCGAGGTGTCTCAGGCGCAAATAAAACAATCATGCTTGTAATTTTTTCTTTTAATAATATTTAGGTGGAATCTACCTCCCTTCTCCTCAAAAAACAAATATGCTTATTGTCTTTTTTTTTTTTAAATTTATTTTGTCTTGCCCCTTTCAGTACTGGCTGCGAGGAGTTTGTGGTTTGTGCTCAATTCTGTACTCAGCTTGTATGCGTTTCTTCTTAGTATGAATGATCAGAATGTGACTTGGTTTTTATATGACAAATGGCTTGCATGTATGTTTATGAATGAGCTTGTCTCTTGCTACGTGCCTACTTTACACCTTAAAAGATTAACCATTTAATAGGTAGCATATGAACCATGTGAGTGTTGAGAGTCACTGTGAATCTTATTGATACAAAGATTGCCTTATCGATTATTTATTTATTTCAGTGTCTCAACTAGGGTCGCAGCTAGTTAAGTATCTAGGAGGCAAGCGGAGACGTGAGTCAGCGGACTCTAGCGAACCTGAGTCAAGGCTTCGTCAACGGTCAAGTCGTATTGTCCCTGTCAGCTTAGGATTAAATCTTGGCGGTAAACATAAGTCGATCCATTGCTGTTTCACAGAAGGTTTTGATACTGTTGGGTATAAAATACCCCCCGACTGAAGTTTGTAAAAGATCGACTTTTTCAAGACTTCTCCGGCTTCCGACCTGGTATGGCATCCCTCTGAACCCCCCCCCGACCATCCAAGCTTCCGGACTTCTCCGATAATGAGCTTCTCCATCCATCTACCGTGCCGCTCCAAAGGCTCTCTAGACCTCACTGTCAGCCGACCTTCTACAGTAATCAACTATTCTCCGAACTCCTTCCGGACTTCGTCAATATCCGAGCTTCTTCGACAACGAGGTTTCTACAGTAATCGGACTCCATCCGAGTTTCTACGGCGGTCGACCGCCTTCAGGATTCTAACTGGGCTCCTGCGAGAGCCGAACTTTTACTACGAATAGTCTACTCCGAACTTCTACAGCGGGCGGTCTACTCCGGATCTCTACTGTAAGCAAATTTCATTCTACAGCGGGCGGTCTGATCACGCTTCCACTCCCGGAGGATCCCTGCCTCTACTTTACCAGAAGACCTTTGAGACTCGCAGTTGAGAGGACCTCCTGGATCGAAGGCTCCAGGAGATGAACCGATGGATCGAAGAGCTCCGCCACGCTCCCCCTACTTATGGTGAGGACATCTGCACTGACCCTCCTTTCTCTCAAATGATCATGCAGGAACCGATCCCGCCAAACTTCAATCTCCCCCAATTCGAAAGCTACGATGGGACCTCGGATCCGGTTGACCACCTGGAGGCCTTCCGGATAATGATGCTGCTCCATGACGCGCCAGACGCCATCCTGTGCCGAGCTTTCCCATCCACTCTGAAGGGAGCAGCAAGGAACTGGTACTCAGCATTGAAGTCGGGTACCATCTTCTCCTTTGACCAGATGAGCCACCAGTTTGCGGCTCATTTTGTTAGCAGCCGGCGTCCCCGGAGAGGCTCGGAGTCCCTTATCAATATCAAGCAAAGGGAGGAAGAATCCATCCGAGCTTACGTCAACCGTTTCAACGTCGCCGCGTTGGAGGTCCAGAACTTGGACCAATCGATCGCGATGGCCGTCCTGAAGGGCGGTCTTCAGAAGAACGATCTTTTATTTTTCCTGAAAAAGAAGTACCCCAGGGACTTTGCTGATTTGCTGGCTCGGACCGAAGGATATACCCGAGCAGAAGAAGTCTTCAAGATGAAGGATGAGGAGACCGCGAAGGAGCGGCAGGCGGGAGACTCAAGCAAGCCCGCAGTTGAAAAAGGGCCGAGTGAAGCTCGGCCGCATTCTCGAACTCCTCCCGGACACAGGCGTGTTCGAACTCCTCTCCGAGCTCATAAGCAGAGAAGCCTGGACCACAGAGTTCGGCGAAGCTCTCCCCCCGGAAGATTCGACAGTCACGCCCCTCTCAACGCATCAAAAATTCAAGTGCTGATGGAGGTTAGGGAGCAGCTGCCAAGGCCGGAAAGGATGCACTCGCACCCCGAAAAGTGCAACCCGAATAAATTCTGCCTCTATCACCGTGACCACGACCACGACACGGAAGAATGCATTCAGCTCCGAGACGAAATCGAGGAGCTCATCAGGCGAGGTCGGCTCGACAGATTCATTCGACACCGACCTGAAGGTAGGGAAGACCGGTCTAGGGCCCTGCTGCAGCCGGAGCCGCCAAGGAGGGAAGAGCAACCTGAAGATCAGCCTCCGATTGAGATTATCAACTCCATCTCAGGAGGACCCCGACGGGGAGCAGACTTTCCACGGCTATAGGGTTCGAAAAATCTACGAATGTATTACTAACAACTTTGCCCTAAATAAAAATTTCTTTCATACTTGCATATTTTTCTTTTGGCATAAGCTTATAATGATAGGAAGTAACTCCCCCATACAAACGAAATTAAGCATGTTAGGAACAGGAGAAGAATCTCGTCCTAACATGAGCAAAGTAAAAGGCCCGATTTCTTAAAGACCGATGGGGGGAGAGGCCCTTGCAACTGCCCTTATGTGCCCCCACAGCCTTGTTAGGAACAGGAGAAGAACCTCGTCCTAATATGAGAAAAGTCGAAGGTCTGATTTCTTAAAGACCGGATGGGGGGAGAGGCCCTTGCAACGGCCCTTATGTGCCCCCACAGCCTTGTTAGGAACAGGAGGAGAACCTCGTCCTAACATGAGTAAAGTCGAAGGTCCGATTTTTTAAAAATCGGATGGGGGGAGAGGCCTTCACAACGGCCCTTATGTGCCCCCACAGCTTTGTTAGGAACAGGAGGAGAACCTCATCCTAATATGAGCAAAGTCGAAGGCCCGATTTCTTAAAGATCGGATGGAGGGAGAGGCCCTTGCAATGGTCCTTATGTGCCCCCACAGCCTTGTTAGGAACAGGAGGAGAACATCATCCTAATATGAGCAAAGTCGAAGGTCCGATTTCTTAAAGATCGGATGGGGGGAGAGGCCCTTGCAGCAGCCCTCGCGTGCCCCCACCACCCTGTTAGGAATAGAAAGAGAATCTCGTCCTAACATGAGCTGAAACTGACTGTCGGAAACAAGAGGAGAATCTCGTCCTGACACAAACAAAGGCTCGGTCGATCAAGATCGGACAAAGAGAAAAGCCTCCTCAACGGTCCCTCTACACTCTCACGACCCCGTCAAGAGCAGAGGGAAGACCCTCACTCGAACACAGAAGAAAAGGAGAGACGAAAAGAGAAAGCGACGAACTATGCCAGCGATAAGTAAAAATGGATTACATCAAAGGCACAAGGGACCTCGTCTCAACGAGGAAGAAAACCCTTATCGAAAATCTCCAGTCTCTAAGGGTGAATCAGCATAGCGACGATCAGAAATCTTCGAACAACGTCGACGTTGAACAGGATGAAAAACAAAAGAAGTTCAGTAAACGATAACTCAATACCAAAATGGATGAGTTCCTAAGGACGAATCAGCACAGTAACGATCGGGAACCTTCAAACAACGCCGACATCGAGCAAGACGGAAGACAAAAGGAGTTCGGTAAATGATGACTCGAAGCAAGAACAGACGAGGAATTACAAATTATGTCGATGCCAAATGAGGTGGAAGATAAAGAAAGTTCGGTAAACAACCATTTAGTACCAGAATGGACAAGGTAATAGACAATTTCATTTTCATTTCATTGGTAAAGTATACATTACAAAGTCTTGAAGGCCAAAAATAAAAAGAGAAATGACAAAAAAAAAAGAGGAGAAAAGTTCTAAGGAAGCTCAGCTTCATCAGACTTCGAACTCTCAGTTCCGACCATCATCGAGGATTACTTTAAGTACCTGACTTCTTTTTCCAGCCCCCTATTCAGCAATTACTCCAGCATTATCTTCAAAGTACATGTAGCCGCCATCTTTTCCGCGCCATGGTTCCTGCTGCCTCACAATGACGGCGGGCATGACCTTCTTTCTGAGGTCAGGTTCCCCCTTACAGTGACGACGGGCATGACCTTCTTTCTGAGGTCAAGTTTCCCCACATAATGATGCACACCAGGAAGCACTCGTCGTCGAAGATGTGCCTAAGCGCGGACTCTGGACGATCAAGGTGAAATACGGCCGGATCTGTCTCTTCTACCCTCGCCTTCTTCGCCGATCTAGAAGTTGCAGCGCCTTCCCTCTTGTGGGCTTTGAGACTCTTGACTGACATCCAAACTACATCTGCGTCCATATCGACAACGAAGAAAGGACCGAAGGAACTCCCGTACAAAGTGAGACCCCTGAAGGAGGAGAACGTGTTTAAATAGACCCCGAGATCCGGTGCAATAATGATTGCGGATCTCCTCTGGCCGGTCTGCACTCGTCGCGTGTCCCACTCATCTTGACGGACTGTTGAAAATGGCTGGCAGCTGACAAAGTCATTATTACGCCGTACTTAGAGCCACACTCCGACGAAAATTCCAAAAAAAAGAAATCTTTTTCGAAAAGGCTCTAGTACCAGCGTGTCGAACGTCAAAATATCTGACAAACCATCGAGTGCGAAAATCGAGAGAAGCAACTTCGATCGTGAAAATTTTTCTGTACTTCCTTCATTCGAAACCCGAACTCGGAAGTCGGGGGACTGGTGTTGGGTATAAAATACCCCCCGGCCGAAGTTTGTAAAAGACCGACCCTTCCAGGGCTTCTCCGACTTCCGACCTGGTGTGGCGTCCCTCTGAACCCCCCCCGACCGTCTGAGCTTCCAGACTTCTCCGACAATGAGCTTCTCCATCCATCTACCATGCCGCTCCAAAGGCTCTCTAGGCCTCACTGTCAGCTGACCTTCTACAGTGATCAACTATTCTCTGAACTCCTTTCAGACTTCGTCAATATCCGAGCTTCTTCGACAATGAGGTTTCTACAGTAATTGGACTCCATTCGAGTTTCTATGATAGTCGACCGTCTTCAGGATTCTAACTGGGCTCCTGCGAGAGCCGAACTTCTACTACGAGCGGTCTACTCCGAACTCCTACAGC
Source organism: Elaeis guineensis (assembly GCF_000442705.2). NCBI lineage: Eukaryota > Viridiplantae > Streptophyta > Magnoliopsida > Arecales > Arecaceae > Elaeis > Elaeis guineensis. Next base: position 37,513,985 of record NC_026002.2, read on the forward strand.
GGACGGTCTACTCCGGATCTCTACTGTAAGCAAATTTCATTCGAGCCCCTACTGTAAACACGTCTCTTCCGAACTTCCATTACAGGTAGACTTCAGCCGAGCTTCTTCGTAGTCGAATCCCAGACGAGCTTCTACAGCGGGACAGGACCCACCAGCCAGATCGCTACTCCGAGCTCCCATGATAATCGATCTTCGATCGAGCTTGTACAATAAGCGGTCCCCTTTCAGCTTTCTGCAAGAACCAGACCTCGACCGAACTTCCATAGCGGATGGATATCGGACGAGCTTTTACGATGGATGGACTCCGACAGTTGGATTCTTACAACGATCGATCGCCTCCGATGTCTGCCAAACCTCCCCAGCGCCATCCGAAGTCCATCGCCGGCCGACCCTCCGCCAGATCCTTCATGAAATTGAACTTCTCTGGCGGATCATCTTCAGACGAGCTTCCACATCAGGCGAATCCCAGACGGACTTCTCTAGCAATCAGACTCCTACCGGGCTTCACCAACGGAAAGTCTCCATCCGAGCTTCTACAGCAGATGACTCCCACCTGTAGTATCAGCGCCTAAGGTATCCGACAACAGTAGATTCGTCAGCAGCTTCGAAGACATCCGAGCTTCTCTCAAATCGATGGGGTAGAGAGCCATTCCGCTTCATCAGATATTTTAGCCGAGCTCCAGCCGACAGATCCAAACTCTCTGGTAAGTCACGATAATGGCCGCTACCCTGCTCCACTCTCTGCAATGGATTCCGCGTGGCTCCACTACTCTCTGGCAAGTCGTGACAACGGACACCGCTCCACTCTCCGGGCTTCACTACTCTCTGGCAAGTCACGACAACGGATACCACTCTACTCTTCGTAACAAACTCCACGTGGCCCTGAACGACCTCTGACGCCACTACTCTCCGTAACAAACTCCACGTGGCCCTGAACGATCCCTGACGCCACTACTCTCCGTAACAAACTCCAGGGGGCTCTGAACAGCCCACCACCAAACGATTACGGACGTCGCTGTCAATTAGTTACGCACTCCGTCTATAAAAAGGGACCTCCAGATACGTTCTTCTCTAAGTTCAAAAACTCTATCTCAAAATTCTGCTAAAATTTTCACTCGAGCACTCCATTTTTGTTGAAGCAGAGTACTGACTTGAGCGTCGGAGGGTCTTGTCGGAACACCCCCAACTCCGGTTTAGACTTTTCTTGCAGGTCCCGGCGGCGGCCGCGGTCATCTCGACTCCAGCAACTCCAGCTTCGGCAAAATTCTGCACCAACAGATATATTCCCATATATCCTATATATATATATATAGGCATCTTAATGGAGAAAGTTTCCATTTGACATGTGGGATGTCCGGAAAGAGAAAGGGAGCCACGTGAAAACAAACAGCACCTAAGCTTCATGTTCGTCCACTTCATAGCTTGGCTTCCTTATTCGGCCGCTTTAAGCCTCCCTTCTAATTCAGACTCATAAGGACGGAAAAAATAGAAAAAAAATTATAAAAAACAAATGTATTTATTATCTTTTTTTTTTTTTAATTTATTTTGTCTTGCCCCTTTCAGTACTGGCTGCGAGAAGTTTGTGGTTTGTGCTCAATTCTGTACTCAGCTTGTATGTGTTTCTTCTTGGTATGAATGATGAGAATGTGACTTGGTTTTTATATGACAAATGGCTTGCATGTATGTTTATGAATGAGCTTGTCTCTTGCTACGTGCCTACTTTACACCTTAAAAGATTAACCATTTAATAGGTAGCATATGAACCATTTGAGTGTTGAGAGTCACTGTGAATCTTATTGATACGAAGATTGCCTTATCGATTATTTATTTATTTCAGTGTCTCAACTAGGGTCGAAGTTGGTTAAGTATCTAGGAGGCAAGCGGAGACGTGTCAGCGGACTCCAGCGAGCCTGAGTCAAGGCTTCGTCAACGGTCAAGTCGTATTGTCCCTGTCAGCTTAGGATTAAATGGTAGCGGTAAACATAAGTCGATCCATCGTTATTTCAGAAAAGGTTTTGATACATTCCCACATATCTAATATATATATATATATATATATATATATATATATATATATATATATATATATATATATATATATAGACTTCTCAATGGAGAAAGTTTCTATTTCACTGGGAGGTCCGAAAAGAGAAAAGGAGCCACGTGGAAACAAACAGCACATAAGCTTCAACTCTTAAGGATGGAAAAGGCGAAGGAAAAACCTTAAAAATCCTAAGTCATCTATGGAGAGTAGTCTAGATTCGTGTGTTCAGACCAAGATGGAAAAGTGCCAGTGGATGCTAGCTGCTCGTGGTGGCGATCATGGCGTTCGTGGTGGTCGGAGGCGGCATTGGGGGGATCTTGATAATACGGACGGGCCATTCATTTTGATGACATTGCCATTGGACGGTGCTAGTTTCCGTAGCTGCACTATAGACCTATCAAACTCCAGCCCTATGATGAGGCATCGGGCATGGGGCTTCGAGCCAAAGCAGATCTCCGTCTCTCTCTCCGCCACCCTGGACTTCGTTTGGATCTCATGGGTCATTGGTAAGGAAAAACCGGGGGAAAACATAATAAAAATATATGAAAACAAAGGTAAGACCCCAGGGTGATGTTGCCATTGGATGCCATCGGGTTCCGCAGCCGCACTGTGGACCTATCAGACTCTGATCTTAGGATGAGGTGTTGGGCATAGGGCTTCAAACCGAAGCAGATCTCCAACTCTCTCTCTGCCACCCTGAGCTCTATCTGGATCGATCTCATGGGTCATTGGCAAGGAAAAATCGGAAGAAAACATAGTAAAATTCTACGAAAACAAAGATTAAACCTTGATTAATCATTTTTTCTCTTTTCATTTCTTTTATTTTTTCGGATATCTACGGGGAAGGAGAGAATCTGAGAAAGATCGAAGGGGTTTCAGAGATCCATAGGGAAGGAGAGAACCTCAGAGAGATTGGAGGGGTTTCTTAGGTTTTAGTGGGGTTTTCGCTTAAGCATATGGGATTTTGTGCGAGGTGTGGTGGTGTGAGTTGGTCCCTTGAGGTTTTGAGGGCTTAATCTTAGCAGAAGCATGATATTTTGCAGGATTTGGACATTTTTTATTGAAAAGATTCTTCTATGGCTACAAAATTTTCAAATTATGGATTTTTGTTCTCATGATAATGTGAATATGATATCAAATCCATGGTATAAGGTGGCGTGAGACTTGCACTAAGCAAAGCTCCACCTTTCTGAACTATCAGGATGGTGAACTGTGGACCGTCTACTACTAGGTAACCAACTTCTAGCCTTTGTTCCAAATATATCAACAAAGCATATAGAAAATCAACAAAGCGTGGAGTGAACCTCCAATTCTTTGACAACCAAAGGAGATGAGGTTGGAGAATGGCTAGAGTTTTATGTTGGATATTTATCATGTGTTTTCCTTTCAGCTTTTTCTCTATTTTTTATGTCCTCGACCCTTTCAATCATATGGAAAGCTAGGGTTTAAATTGCGTCCTACGCAT